>NW_024081209.1:1203903-1219274 GCF_003009895.1 Hyaena hyaena
GGATACAAAATAGAGGATAAACACTTTTGATGTTTCCCACCAGTGAGGGATATCTGTATCTATACCACTCCATTTCATTCGGACACCTCAGAGAGAAAGCAGAATGTATAAGGTGCGGCAGTTTTCTTCCCCACCTTTCTTCTTTCATTTACTAACTAAATCCCAGATGTGGATATTTAGTTTTGCTCTCTCTCCACCGGGAAATTACCTCATGCCTTCCCTGACTCATGAGCTATATACACGGATACTGTAGGTCATTTCCCGCTAAAGTATTATATTTTGGGAGCAGAATACTAAAAAGTTTAAAATAACACAAGTACCACAGTACAAAAGTCTGAAATTATCTTTGGAAAAGTCTGTGATATTTTATATTGAAAGAGTAGAGTGAGAATTTTTACCAAGACTTTTAATCAAGACTTTTATTAAATATTTATGTGTATTAATAAGTATAATACATAGCTTTGGATTTAAGAAAAGCAAAGCTAACAAAAATGAAATAATAATGCAGTAATACATAGAAATATGTGACCAAGTGCTAAGTGTACACATATGCGCACGCACGCGCACACACACACACACACACACACTATTGGTTTTGTTTCTCTGAAGAATCCTAACAAATACACATGGTTATCTGGGTAATTTGTCTTAACTTCCCTATCATACTAAACAAATTGATGAAACTGCATATTCTTAATCTTGTTGTCTTTGATACTGCCAAGCATAGTAATTATAGCAAATGGTTCAGTCAGTTTTGGAAAAAGAATAAACCAATGAAGACACAAATTTGAGTGGCTCTAAGGAATAGACATAAATGAAAATAAAGAGAATATGAAAGGAACATATACTGTAACAGTTAGTGCAATATAGAAAGTTCTGTGTATTTATTATTGAAAAATTAGAGGAAATAGGAAATTAGCAAAAGGAAGGAGGGCAGATAATAATAACGTTGAATTATATTTGGAGGTTGATCAATTGGCTTCCTTACAATTATTCTTCTTTTAGTACAAAGCAGTGATATTGAAATTTTTGAGACTAAGAAGGAACAGTGGGAGAAAATGTGTGAAAAGGAAAATGCAGTTGAATAGATATTAAGTTAGTACAATTTTTGCATTTGCTTCTTGCATAGGCCTGGTCTTTTAAAATGGCTATTCCTTCTTTTCAGTTTCAGTAAATAAAACTGCCCAAATGCTATCTGGTGTTGGCAATGTGACAAATAATGATTCTCACTTTATGATCTCATATAATTATCTTATTAATAGTACTGGCCCATTTTCTCTGTCAACAGCATAAATGTAAAAAACAAAAATTACTTAAAAGCTTCTAGAATTCTGGAAAAGGTAATGGAAAGGTTTAAAACAATAGAGGTAATTAGTCATCTATCCAAAACCCATGGATTTAGATAAAGATCAAACCAATGTGGAGTATCTTTAAGTGTGCAAATTAAACATGAATAATGTTAATTTTGGTATAAAAATAATCTGGGGTATGTTTATTTTTATGAAATTTGATATTCCAGATGACTCAAAGTAAAGAATCATAGTACATAAAAAATGAGATTATCTATAACTATTATCAGTCTTACTGGATATTTCCACTGTGTCAATTTAGCATCAGACTAAGCTTCATCTACTATATATTGAGCATCCAATGTATGCTAAGTTTACAAGGAACATGCTGAAAATCATACTTTAAGGTGAGTATTATTATCCTAAATATAAGTACCAATATACTAAAGTTTCAAAAGGTAAATTTGCTTGTCAAAGATGAAATAAGCTAATAAATTTGAAGCTGGGATTCCAGCCAAATTCCTTTGACTCCAAGTCCAGTGCTTTTTCTGATTCTGCTTTGCTGGATTGTGTATAAATTCAAAACTTTTTTAGATGGCTAGGTCTTTCTTGAGGCCAAAAAGAGAGACTGTTTTGATATGTTTTAGATAAGTATGAGAACCTTGCCTGCAAATGTATTCCAAACCATCTTTAGAACTCTGGCCACCACTTATCCTAACTCTCTGCTTTTGGGAAGCTGCATCTCCCAACTGGGGTCTTTTGTTTGTGATCACAGTATATTGGTTGCCCCAGAAAATTGGTCCTATTAGTCAAAGGACAATTACTTATTTAATAAGTAATTATTGCCAGCTTTCAAAAAATACAAATACATGATGAAGCACTGGGAACATTTGCAATTAATTTAGACCCAACAATTTCTGTGTAAGATTAATTCTTCAGGGGTGCAGAAATAAAATACTACCGACAAACATTTACAGTCTGCCTGGAATAATTCCACCCATTTTACAATATGGTTTAAATGAAACATAAGGTCTTTTAAAGAATTAATGGTCATTATATTCAACATAATCTGTAAGAATAATGAAATGAGTGTCTCAAAAGGAAACATAATGGCCAGGCCACCAAGCTTAACTAAAAAATTCGCTAACAAAAATTCCAAACTTATCAAAGTTGTTTAGATGCATCAAGTTAATCAATTCATGAGTTCTTTTCTGTGGATTCTGTTAACAAAATCAAATTGAATTTAAAAAAATGTAATTCAGAGACAATAGGATTAAGTGCCTGTAGGAAAATAAGTGGGTGATCAATAAATATTTCCTTACCATTTAAACCATTTTGACAGCTGAGTAACAAGATGATACACCTCTTAAAATAGAACAAAACAAAAGCCCTAATGAAATATAGGAGAGAAGACTAATACCACACTTGCTTAAACTGATGACCTACTAATGTAGACCCGTATGTGATATCTTCATCACGTTACATGAGCATTAACATGTGTCCTGTGTCTGACTCTTCCAACTCTTTCCCCTGAGCCTCTTACCCCACTTTTTCCCTTCAATTGACTTGCTTCTTTCCATTTCTGACACAGCATTCTGAAAGCACTTTGGGGGAAGGGCATACTTCTTCCTAATCCAAAGTCAACTCAGCAACATTAGAAATTCTCTGAGAAATATTTTCCTCAAATACATATGACTCAGGAAGGAGTTTATAATGAACATCACTTTTTCCTGAAGGAAGAATCATCTATTTCCTTATTTTGAGGGTAAATAGATATAATGCAATCTATTTAATTCTGAAATATTCACATAATAGAAGGGAGATGTAGCACAGCTAATCCTAACAGTGACTAATACAAAACTAATTTACAGCGAATTAATAATTGATATTTTTGGTAAAAAGTCTATTTTCTCATTTTTATTTCTTATGTAATTAATTACAATTAATATTTCTTCCTAAATAGGGTCAGCCCCAATAAAGAACTCAGATTTTCTCATAGAAAATTTTATCCAGTAAGTAACTTCATGTATCTGAGTTGAATTTGAAAATTTAATGAAATGATTGTTGCAGAAGCTTTCAAAAAGCAAGTCCTGAAATTAAGAAAGCAATTCAGCGAGAAAAAAAAAATGAAGAGAAACTATGGCCTGTAAGGCATAGAAAACAGAGTCTAAAATTCTAGGAGAGTACATGAAAACTCAAGGAATCAGAAAAAAGTAGGGAATCAAGAAGAGCTAGGAATTGTTTAATATTTTCAAAATCTAGCTTGCTCAACTTCTCCTGAGAATTACTGAAAATGCACAAAGGATTCATGAAGAGAGATAAATGATGCATTATTTTAGCTCAATTACTTATCCTAAGTGGATTAGCAATGTACATGGGAAACTTTGAATGTAAATTTTAAAGAGTCACAATCAGAGTTTATCAACCCACAGACATCTGATGACAAGATGGGAAAGTTCTCTTGGATCTTAAATTAGTGTCCTTGTAAGCTTTTCAATGCTGCTCAGAACCAGGAAATTACACTAGTTTTCTTTTGGTTGCTGAAATTTGGCTTTTAGTCAGAGTTAAGGGCAATGTTAGGTGTAAATCATAAGAGTACTTGGTCCAACTAAAATATTATTTTTGAACTGGGTCTTAGACTAGACCCTCATATATATCAGCTGTTCCCAGGCAGAGTAGCAAAAAACATCTGTTCAAAAAACATTGTTTATTTTACTCTATCTCCTAATATTGTGCTTAAAAATGATTATAACAATACTGGGGAAAAGGCCTGGCTTTTGCTATTAACGCAAAGAATATTTTATTTAAACAGTAAAGGAGAGGAATACAGGATCAAAAGCAGTTCTCCAACTTTTTAGAAGCTGTGGACTTTTAGTTTTGGGTGAGGGGAGCCTGTTACACATGTTTCCTTATCTTTGATCGCCTAAGACTCTATGCCCTCTTCCCTCCCTTCTATTCATTGCTAGCCCCTACCATGTTTCCTTTCCTTTTGCCTAGCCAGTTCCCCTCAGTAGGCTCTATTTTTCAGTTCTGTCTATGGACCCAGATACATTCCAGAGTGGGGCATTACATATACAAGAACTTATATTCCATATCTAATGGGTCTTGAAATTAGATCTTGCTGCCCACGATGGTGAATTCCAGTTGCCAACTCTGTCACTGGGTCTTAGGATTCTGGATGACTTCACTCCACTGGTGACCTAGGACACAGTTCCTGTCTTGTGCTCCTAACAAGCTCATTCCCCTTAGGAAATGAAGATACCTTGAGCCCTGGTGGTTATTGGGTTTGCTATCCTCCTACCCCAGTAGACTAAATTTAATATCAATTTCAGCTCCTTGATCAGTAGTAAATTAAAAATACAGTAAAACCTTGGATTGTGAGTAATTTGTTCTGAGTTCTGAAAGATGAGCAAACATTTCTAATAAATTTTAGATTAATAAACAGTATGAGTTTATTAATTGCAAATATCTTGCAATATGAGTGGTACGTGACATCGAATGTCACATGATCACAACTAAGACAATGGTTCTTCTTTTCTCTCTCTCTCTCTCTCTCTCTCTCTCTGCCTGTGGGATTGTGGGTGATCATCTCCCATGCTCAGATGCTTGGTCTCAGGCAGCGTTGTTTGGGAGAAATCAGTGATTTTTCAGAATGTTGGAAGGTGCTCATAACTGGCCCTAGTGTATTTTTTGTCACTTCAAAGCACCTATGGACAGTCTTTTCCTTTTCCATACAAGAATAAGCTTAGGAATGCTTTGCTTCATTCTAGGTCATTGGATATGTTCCTTGTTAAAGTTGCAGGGAAAAAAGATTCCACTGAGCAAATAGATAGTAGTGATTCCATTAGTGATAGTAAAAGTCATCCTATACAATAACCCTCTCTCTCTTGTCTTCCTCACACCAGCCACGAAGGTTTTCAAAGATAAGTGCAGTTTAATTTGTTTATTTTTTTTATATTTTGTATTTTCTTTATTATTTTGTATTATATTACAGTATGATAATCATTTTTATATGAATATTTTTGGAATATGGAACAAATCATCTGAGTTTCCATTATTCCTTATGGTGAAATTTGCTTTGGTATACAGTGCTTTGGATTACAAGCTTACTTCTGGGATCAATTGTCTTGCAAACCAAGGTTTTACTGTATATTCTGAAATCTTCCACCAGAATGAATTTGTCAGCTTTTCCTCATATTTTAGGTTTGTAAATATTATATGCCACAAAGGAAAATTTACACTGTTAAGGAATTTCAGAGAAAGAAAGGACTGATGTGGGTCTCAAGGATCAGGAAATAATTTGTGATGCTAGTGTCTCAGGTGGATCAACCTTGAAGGATGGGCAAGTTTTTAGACATATGGAGACGAGGGCAAAGAAAATATGGGAAAAGATGATAGTTTAAATTAATACAAACATGGATAATATACAGGTAAGTGTAAAGACACCTGATATACTTAGTGGAAATGCAAGTTCTTTATTTTAAAAATAATGGGAAATGTATTTGGAAAGGTAAATGAAAGCTAGATTATGCCATGCAAAGACAATAAAGTTTTCTGAACAAGAAAGAGATAGGAGAAAGCTACAGAATCAATATTTATTGAATGCATATTGTGTACTTGGCATTTCTGTGTTCTTTAATTTTTGTCTGCTTAATGACAGTCCATTCACCAAATATTTATTTTGACTTTTCTTCTCAATGGAAAGTGATATTGAAGGCAGTGGGGGATATAGTACAGTACTAATAAACTCATTATACAGCCAAAGATGTCAGTCTCACAAAAAGTAAGCAATGTACCCAAGATAATACCCTCCTGGTAAGAATCAATGCTAGGCTCAGAAGCTGTATCCATCTGACTGTAACACTGGTTTATTGTTTGCTGTTTTCTGCTCTAATATGTTACTTTAAATCATACTCAGAATTGAACTTCATGATGATTCATCTCACAGAACAGTGCCATTTTCCATTTCCTGTACTCCCTCCTTATTTCAGGCCCTTATTGTTTCCTATACCTACAGACATCCCAGATGTTTCTCTGAGTGCCCGGTGTAAGGATGACTGCCTTCTGAACATTTCCTGATTCCCCATCACCTGCAACAGAGCAGCTGCAAATGAACTATAATATCACAGACAGACCACACCACTAACATGGTTCAATATTCCATAACCAGTTTCACGCTTAGTAGCACAAATATTTAATTCTCCTACTTGATGGTAAGTCCTTGAAATCTGAGGCTATATAAACTGTTGGAAATGTTTTGGCTTATGGAAACAATAAGTGGAATGGGTCCCCCCTTGCTTCAAATGAGGCTGTATACAATAGAAAAGTCACATGTGTACACAGAGACATGATAATATAATAACTCTATAGAGTAAAAAGAAAGAAGTTGCCTCTCTATATGTATAATAATATCTCACATATAAATAGGCAAATAGTAACTATTTTTTGAACAAAAGTTAAAATGTTCATGTATTTATTCAAGACAATATAATTTCTGATATGTTGCTTTAGAAGTATTCATTTTAAAAACATGAAAGGTGACATATTTCATTTTAAAATTGTGAAAAGAGACATTACCTTACACTTTTCCTGTTTGTTGGAAAGCAGGAATGTTCTTCCTACTGTACTCGGCTGTGCTTACACCTTCCTTCTTCAGAGGTCTAGATTTGAGATTACCATAAAGTTGGCCTTCATTCTGTTTGCTTTTTCCATGCCACTAGAAACAACATTTTCCTGGTATTTCTATTGAAAATACTTTTGGCTCATAGTATTTGACTCTCTGGCCACAGGGTGCATGCATGGGACAGGGTAGAGATGGGGAGAAGAAAAGGGGCAGCTCTACAGGCTGGCAACAGAATCCTAGAGAAGAATGTATTTAAAGAAACCACACATGGTATTTTCCCAAGCCCCCAAGTGCCTGGATCTCATCTCAACTGAAAATAGGGAAATAAAGACAGATGTGAAGACTGCTTGCCTTTAGAAAACAGAGTGCCTTGGTGGTCTCAGTGTAAAGGGTTCATTTCTAATGCTTTAGAAAGCATTATCGTAAGTAAATACATTCAAGGGCCCTCCTTGAATACATTTAGTGACTATGTCCATTTATTTTCAAGTAGGACCCCTGAATTTCATTGAATGTTTTCCAAGATAAGGGTTTCTCTAAAAATTTGGCAGACAAAGGGAAGAAGGGCACAGCCAGAAAGGCCTTTGCCATCAAGCTCCACTTTGTTTATACAAAACAATGAAGAGCAAAGCAAATGAAACATAGACTTCTTTTCACTATTTAAAATTTTCTGCCATGGATGGAGACATATCCACATGCTCCTTGACTCCTTTTCTCAGCTTTGAGAAATTGTTCTTCCTCTTGAGGAATGTTTTTCCATTGGCCTTGATTTGTCCTCTAATTTGACAGCTACTCTAAGCCAACAATCTCAAATAGTTTGAATATTATTTGGTGACAAGTTGTTCCAACTTTGAAAACTTGAAGAAATCAAGAGCAAAAGATATAAAAGATCATGTGGTAAGTTAGCATCAGAGCTACAGTGTTCACCGGTCTTTAGAACATTATGTTCATAAAACTATATGTAAATATATGTATATAACAAACCACTCATGGTTACACACACACACACACACATACACACACACCCATACACACACACACACACACATATTCCAACAAAGTAGATCAAAGTAGTGTAGTTTCTATAATGAGATGATCTGGTATTGAGTCTAAGCTCCATTAGATACTAATTGTTGACCTTGGGCAAGCTATTTAAGCTTCTTAGCGTTACCTTCCTTATCTGTAAAATTTGGGTAATGGCGTTCACCTAAATTATTATTAGGATAAAATTTAATGTGTAAACCACCTAGCAGGAAACTTAGTTCAAAGCAGGAGCTCAATATTATTATTGATGTTATTTTTGTTAGTTGTCCCAGATTTATCTAAGGAGATAACTAACTGTAGGGGTTATCCTAGTTAAAATAACCCAAAAGGATACAAAAACTTTACTGGTAGTTTCCACATGAGCATTGTATTCCTTTCTCTCCCCCTGTCAAGACTTCAATATGCTCACCACTATTATAATTCCAAAACAATATGCTCACCACTATTATGATTCCACCAAAAAGTGGTTGGTCACCTGGATACCAGGAGAACAAGCATTATTTCATTGGTTAAGTGGTGTTTTTTCTTAACATCATTCTTTGTTTCCCCTTGTATCACAGTCTTTAGTTTTACACATCATTCTCACCATGAAAAAGAAAAAAAAGTTCATTTAGTTAATCCATTAATGAGCAAGTCAATTCCATTTTTAAAACCATCAATTCTATTGCTTTGTGAAATTGGCTTTTATCTATCTCACTAGACCAATAAATTAGATTATAATAATACAATTTGTGTGGCTCAATTATAGTGAATTTCTCTGCTCTTTGCATTCTGCTCTCTGCTCTCTGTATTCTTTTATTTAACAAGTATGAAAAACTGTTTTCTTCACTAGTTTCTCAAGGAATCATGATTTAAGTGTTCACAATAATGATCCGATTTTAAGTAATTATTACAGGGGCACTTGGGTGGCTCAGTCAGTTAAGCATCTGACTTCGGCTCAGGTCACGATCTCACGGTTCATGAGGTTGAGCCCTGTGTCGGGCTCTGTGCTGACAGCCAGCTCAGAGCCTGGAGCCTGTTTCAGGTTCTGTGTCTCCCTCTCTCTCTGACCCTGCCCTACTCATGCTCACGCTCTCTCTCTCTCTCTCTCTCTCTCTCTCTCTCAGAAATAATTAAAACATTTTTTAAAAATTTAAGTAATTATTGATGCTAATGTCACCAAGATGAGATTTGGATAAAGGTTATGAACTTGACACTAACTTCTAGTAGTAGTACAAATGGCATTTAGCAGTTATCTTTTCTGACAGGAATCTCGTCTGGTCTGTTTCAGTTTTAGAACACACTGCATTATCCAAAAAGTGTGAAAGTTCCTTGTCAGTTTAGTTTAATAACAAAGGGTTAAAGGTTTTGTTCAGCTTTCCACATTTGAAAGGACTATGTTGGCACTTTTTTTTTTTCAAGACTTGTGGAATGGTTTGATAAGGGTTGGCCCATAAACAAAGTAAAATATTTGCCAAGAAAATTGATATCTCCATGTTTGCTTTGTATTATAGGCCTCTTTATGAATTTTTCTAACATTCCATATTTCATCTATGCTTTGAAGACCTAAATCTCTCATTATTTTTGAGCTGATTGCTTTTGTTCTGTCTGTAATTTCTGTGATTTAAACTCAGTGTACAAGTTCAAAATCTGTACCTAGAAATCACATATATCTCTGAGTCTATTCTAATGGCCCATGGCCAATCAACACAAAGATTAAAGCTGGAGATGTAAGATTTCTTTTTCCTTGTTAGTATAATTGGATATGCTCGAATGGTGGCACTAAATTTTCTACCTTCCCAACTTTTTCTTGGAAGAACAAACTTACTAAATGCATTAGACATAATTAAGCAATGGTGCCAGCATTGTTGCTCTTGTTATTTCAGTGAGAAAATGTTGCTCTTGTGGAGGAATACTTCCAAGAATGGCCGTAAAAAAAATAATTAAAATGCTCCTGGTTTTTAATTGGCTTAACTGGGTATTACCAGTAACTTATATTTGTTCCTCTGTAATATATGAATAATTTCCTTTCTACATGTCATCATGGATGGCCAACATACTTTCATAATACTTCACGTGTAATAAACACTCACAATAATGAGAGCTGGGAATTTACTGCATACAACTCGATGCTTCCCAATCATACCCAGCATCCAGAGTGATGAATGTCATATCATGATTGCATTAGCTTAGCTAGTGGTAAGGATAAGGGAGGGGAGGGGATATTGTAGAATCCTACTTATCGATTATATTTCTATACCCTGATTATCATTTACCATCCTATCCCCACAATCAGAAAAAACAACAGAATATCCAAAGAACAGCAAGTTGTCTAATTTTCACTGAGGTCTGATAGGTTTTTTGATCATACAAGTCGATGTGGGACCTTGGAGACCATCTTGAGGACTGCCTGCCATGGTCTACAACCTCCAACTCAGTGTCCAACAAGCTGTTAGTCATATAACTTTTTAAAAGAGCCTTAGAACTCATATAACATCCTAAGAAATTCTGCTTGAATGAAGTACAGACAGGAGATTTAAATAAAACATTTCTTTATTAACTATCAATTTAAGAGATTTTCTGTGAAGTTAAAATGGGAGATCCTTTTGGACTTGAGTAGTCATGGAAATTTTCATGGTTGTATTAGACATTAATGAACACTTCTGGCTACTCCCTTGTCTGTTGAATAGTGAAGTGCATCACTTAATTTCTGACTTGTGAGAGTCCCTCACATACCCTTATTTTGTAATTATGATTAAACAAATAATATGACCTTGAGGTGACAATTAATTAAGTTCTTACAGTTAGAGTAGTGGTTCATAACCAGAGTAATATTATTCTCTTCTACCCCTGACTCTATTCCAAGTGTCTGAAGACACTTTTCATTGATGTAATTGGATGGGGTGCTGTTTCAGCCATTTAGTGGGTAGAAGACAGGGATGTTGCTAAACATTTTACAATACATGAGGACATGTCCCTTTTCCCCCAACATAGAGTTATCTAGCCTAAATGGCAATAGTGTAGAGATCAAGAGGCTCTAAGTCAAAGTTATCATAACATAGGTAGAAAGTAGGAAAGGATTTACTTCCTAAAGCTGTTCCACTCATTTGCTGCTCCACAGCTTCAATAGCATCAATGTTCACATTGTTGGGTTTCTGTCTTTCATCCAACAAGATGTTTTACTGAACCTGAAATGTTTTAGGCATGAGACATATAATCACAAGCAAACACAGACTGTGTTCAGGCCCTTGTGGAGCTTAGGTTTTGTGGGGGCCCAGATCAAATGATTGCATTAATGGGTGTACAGTTGCAAACAGGAAATTTTAAGGGAATGGAATTTATTCTAGAAAAATAATTAAGACAAGAAATTGACAAAATCTATGGTTCTAGAGAAGGCTCCGTTTGAAAATGAGCTTCAGCTGAGATTCAAGGGCAGTGCTGGTGAAGAGTAGGGGAGGAATACGCAATGCCTTGAAGCTAAAACACAGAAATAAGGGGGTGTGGCCCCAGAAGAAGTTGAAGAAAACACAGACCAGACAATGCCATGCCTGTGCGCCATATTAAGGATGTCATCTATATATGAAAAGCAAGGAGAAGCCATTGGACAGTTTTTATGCAGGCTGTTGGAAAGATCAGATTTATTTCAAGATGGAGAAGCAGTGGGATTCAGAAAAATTTGCTCAATGTCCCAGTGGCAACCTTGAGGGAAGATTGGAATTTCACAGTTCTCTATTAGAGTCTTTTCCTGTTGATTAAGTATCAATACAAATTTTATCAATAACTTGTATGAAAATATAGAAAGTGTGCCAAACAAATTAATAATCCTGGAAGAAAACCCTACTATTAGAGGCAATAAAATACTTAAAACCCAAAATTTCCTCAACAAACCAGATCACTGAGCTAAAACTAAGTGAGTAAAAGCAGGAGAGATAATGTAAAGAGCTCAATTAGGTCTTTAAATAATTAAATTTAGAGGACCAGTTATAGGACTGGCTCTGGTAGCTGTTCATGTGAAAACATCTAGATGTTTTCGCTTACTATGAGTCATCATTATACTATGGTTGCCTGAAAGAGTCAATACAAGTCCAGGTTAAGTTAATGAAACAAATAGCCTCTGCATATCCAGCCCATGTGGAGAATATTGTAGTCATGTCTGAGTGCCATAGAAAAATCAGGACATTTAGAAACTATAATGCATCCAGATACAGGCAAACTGTATAGTCAAGGAAATTGAAAAAGAAATTATTTCATGAGCCAGAAGTCCAAATAAATCTTTTGGGCAAGAGTCACAGAGGATTAGAACATATAGTGGTGTGAAAAGTTCCTCATCATTTGAAATGTAAACCAGAGGCTATAAGATTATTTCTTTATCAGAGCATTCTGAAGGAGACCTCTTGACTGGAAGGGGACCTCTTAATTGAACTCAACAGGAGTTTGGTGATTTCTTCTGATTCTGTCATTGAAGCCTATGATTATGAATCCTTGTGTCCTGGTTGCCAAATACCTGAACCCTTTCTACACATGGTAAATTTCTCACTTCATGGGTCTGTGTGCGAGATAGAGCCTTTCTCCCACTTGAGAAACTGAAAACGCTGAATCTTTATTTTTACAGTCTCCCTTGCATGGAGGACACGGAATTTATAATTATACCTCAGTCAGTCAGAAGTACCTGCTCTGCACTTTGTCTAGTGTGCTGACAAAGCAAAAGGGAAATCTTTTTGGGAGCCGGTGGTTCCATAAGATCCAGAAGAATAAACAGTGGGTAGTGGAGGCCCTTCAGCCCTGGGCAACTGCAGCTGCACTGGTCTCGTCTGTAGCCCCTTTATGGTCCTGGCTGCAGCCCAGTCTCCCTAACTCCTGCCTGTTTTCCAAGCTAGGTCCTTTAGGTTTCCTTAAGATTCTATTCTTTTCTTCCCAATATCATTTTAATTACTATTTTTAGCTTAAGTCATGTGGATTTGGTTTCTGTTCCTTCCATTAGCAAACCCAACTGTTACAATCTCAAATGTATATTTCACCTACTATTAAAATTCACATTTCTGTGAAATGCTTAACGACAACAGATATCCAATTCCAAAGTGAGGCTCCCAATCACCACATTCAATTTTACAAAGGGAGTGGCCCCAAAGCCTCTTTGTTGACAGTGCAGTCCTTAACCCAGATCAAGAATATAGAAATAAAGCAGAGAGCATAGAGTTTGGTGAAGACATCGTTGAAAATATTTGCAAACGTGCTTGCTCACCAAAATTTATTTGCAACCCCAAACTCAGTGCTTGCTGCACTTTTGTGGCCATTTCTGGACATGTGCAGAGCAGCAAACAATTTGTCATTCTATGCACACATTCTCAGCTGAAGTCAATCAAGGCAATGTTCTGCCTTCTTATTTCAGTTTTCATTATGTAAACAAGCATCCTTCCCATATTTAATGTTATATTCTCATTTGTGTGCTCTTTGTTGATGATTCTGCTGTTAAAATAGTCATGACCATAGTGTCGAAGTACTGCCTAGTGTTCTAAGTGCAAGAAGGCTGTGATGTCCTTTATGGAAAGAATATGTGTGTTAAATAAGTTTTGTGAGTTATAGCTCTGTTGGCTGAGAGTTCAATGTTAATGAATCAACCACATATTTTAAATAAGAGATCTTTAAACAGAATCACAAGTAAGGCAAGGTTATGTATTGATGACTTAATGAAACTGTTGTGACCAGAGATACAGAAATCTAATTCCATATTTCCTGTAGAGTTTGTGGTGACTTCATGGAACAAAACTACCACAAATAACATGAATGGACTGTTTTGGAGATGACAGTTTCTGTACTGAAAGTTCTTATCACACTGCAAGGGTGAGAGGGGAAAAGTGTGCTTCTCCAAGTCAAACCTAGGGCCCTTATAAGACCATATGAAAATTTTCTATGTGTTTTCCAACTTAGGGGGCATGATGAATGGTGTCTGATCCCAGGAAAACAAGACAACAGAAAGGGAAAGCAGTTGACTGCAGTGGTGACATCCCAAGTTCTTCTGTTTGGGGGAATGGTCTTTACCCCAAGAGTGGCAGAGCATAAACTAAGGGAGTATTTCCCTATGGACAAGTAGTGGGCCACATGGAAGAGATGTTGCCAAAATATAGCTGCCTTAGGGACTGCCCAATAAGACTCTCTGCAGGGGTAAAAGGACCTCCACAGGAAAAGGCTAAATAGGTACTGCCAGATAGGCCAGGAGCTGTGGAAAGAGCTGCAAGTAGCCACACAGAACAAAGAAACTGTAGGAAAGAGGCCCAGTGAGGAACATCTGGAGGACCCATAAAATGTCCTTGGACAGGAATAATCCATTTGCCAAATCTAGATAGTACAAAGCCCCACTTCCATTTTATTGGGAAGAATTATTTCTATCTTTTTGTCTATTCTCCTTCTCCTCCACCTCACTTCACACATGGTGGGAGTTTGGAGAAAGAGATGGTGAGAGGAGACCAAGAAGTTCAAACATGCAGGAGCACCTGAGTGGCTCAGTGGGTTAAATGTTCCACTCTTGATTTCCACTCAGGTCATGGTATCACTGTTTTGTGAGTTCTACCCAGACTGACTCTGTGCTATAAGTGCAGATTCTCATGAGATTCTCCCTCTTTCTCTGCTTCTCTCTCTCTCTCTTTTTCTTTCTCTCTCTCTCTCTCTCAAAATAAATAAGTAAACTTAAAAAAAAAAAACTCAAATAAGGAAAGAGATAAACTGATATAACTTTCTTTCCCACTAAAATCTCCAGTCCAGAAGTGTGTCTGTAGAGGTATTATAGACATGTCACACCTTTCATTGACAAACACCCTGACCAGGAGTGGTGGGAAATAATGATGGAGATGTAGTTTGATTATGTCATGAGTTCATGCGTGTGCAACCAGTGATCTATGTTCACACAAGGTTTTCCTGCTGTACCGTTAGCTACCAGAGTGCTGGGTCCAGTGCTGGGTTTAAGTCCTGCTTCACCTCATGACTGTGGTCAAAGTGTTTAGCCTCATTAAATTTGTACTCCACATATGAAGTGGAGATGACAACAGTATTGGCCACTAAGTGGCCACTAAGTTGCCACAACTCTTCTTTTTCAGACTCAGAAACTCAATTCTTTTATCTATTACATTACCTGATTTTCTCCATCAGTTTATCCTTCTATATTCCAGTCTTTTCACATTTAGTTTTATAATGTGTTACCAAACTTGAATATAAAACTTTAAATGTTCTAATCCTTGCTAAGTCTAAGGATTGCTAAATAATCTATGAAAAGATTATTTCTTAGCATTTAAGTCATATAGCACTTCATGCAATACTGTGCTGTACTTATTTTTAAAAATACCTTTCATATTTAATAGTTAAAATATTGTAAGACAGAATTTTATTTTATAATATACTTTTTTCTTTTTTCTTTTCTTTTCTTTTCTTTTATTTATTTTTTTTTT
>NW_024081209.1:1219318-1294975 GCF_003009895.1 Hyaena hyaena
CCCCCCCACATCCATCAGTCCTCAGTTTTTGTCAGCATTCAAGAGTCTCTCATGGTTTGCCTCTCTCCCTTTCCCCCACCATTTCCGCCCTTCTTCTCCCCCTTGTTCCTCCGTCAAGTTCCTCCTAATCCTCCTATATGTGCAAACATATGATATTTGTCCTTCTCTGCCTGACTTATTTCACTCAGCATAACACCCTCAAGGTCCATCCATGTTGCTACACATGACCAGATTTCATTCTATTTTATAATATATTTTTAAAAGCATCCTTTTAGCAATCATTGGTTGGTTATACAATCACATGGGTTCTATTAGTTTTCCTTTAGTATAAGTAGCTACAAAGTCAATTCTGAACTTAGCAATATAAAGCATTTCACCAAATTGAATATTTAACTTTCATGTTTACTTTCCATTTAAGGGAGTCTACAATGAGGTTCCAAAGTAAAAATAATAATTAATAATATAATAAGTAATATAGGTAAATAAGAAATTTAAAACACAGTTAAGTGCTTGAAAAGAAATCATAATTGTAAATGATAAAGTATCCAACTCCCTCTTGTAAGAACATAAATCCAAGAAGGGAGAGAAGTCAAAAGGGGAAGTATTCATCTTGATTTCTCTGACATGTGGCAATTTTTCTGGAGAGAGAGGAGGTTTAAAGGAACTCAAACATCAAAATACTTAATTTACCCAGTAGTTAGATGCAATAGAAAAACTAAGCATTATTAAAGGAGAACTAACCTTTACCTTTTTGCACACTTGAGGGCAACCTAATTTTGTAAATGCATTTGAGTTTCAAACATTTTAATTTTTGCCAAAAGATGTTTTATCTCTTAAAAAGGAAGGATCAAAGGAAATGATAGTTTTTAATAATATGAATCTTTGTTCTAATGAGATCTGATCCTAGGGCTTGAAACTTCATCTGAACTCAGGAATCCTCATGTAGTTGGCAAAATCTGATCAACTCCTGGAAAAGAAACATATTCAGGATTATTTTTTTTAAGTCAAAATTTGAAGTGGCCTAAAATGAAAAAGTCAGAATACTCACAGTAATTGTAGAAATAAATTTCAAGACACTTTAGAAATTTTTTTTTTTTAAACTTACAATGTATTTCCAGGTCACTAAGGAAACAAAACACCACCATGGTGTTTTAGTACTTAATTGGTCAAAGACATTGGAAAAAAAATTTTTATATACTCAACAGGCTCACCTCAGTTCTATTTGCATTGGCAAATCAAATGCACTTAACAATGACTACATCAAACACAATCAGAAACTAGGTTAAGATTCTAGAAGATGCCATAAAAGAAAAAAAAAGGGAATGTTGGAATCAATTCATAACCAGATCAAAACAGTAAGAAGTCTCTAAAATGCTTCTTCCATAGTGAAAATGAATATTTGATATATGGCCAAGGAAGAAAGAATATTACAAAATTTAATATCAACTTATAGTATAGTACAGTATAGCAGTAGATTAAAAAACAACTATTATGTATATTAAAGAAAACTTGCTGAAGTAGAAAAGCAGAACGTAATCTATGGTAGGAGTTGAAAGTAAGGATTCATGTTTTATTGGGTAAACTTGTGAATCAGGTGCTACAAACCAGCCCATGTTTGAATTTAGCCTTGTTACTAGTCTGTTGCATGGATTTGAGCAAGGTTACTTTATTTCTCACCCCAATTTATTACCTCATTTGTAAATTAAGAATAATAATCTAAAAATTCACTTGGGGTTATGTTTATGTTGAGGTTATGTCTAAGGGATTTAGTACAGTTGCCCCTCAATACATTCTGTTTATTCCTTTTTTCATTTCTGTTTTTTCTTTATTCATATAACCATCAACTATATTCTAGAAAAGGAAAAATAATGTTCTAGGCTCTGAGCCTACAATAACGGAAGAAGCAAAAATTTTTGTCCATATGTTGCAATGGGATGCAAAAAGCCAGGCATTCAATCAGAAGACTTATATATTAATGACCTTCCTCTGGAGATATTCAATAAGACCTTTGAAGGCTTTTTAACCTTCAATATAGCATGTGAACCAGACAATTAATTTATTTAATGGGAAATAAGACCAGACCATGAGCTACAGAAGGTAGGGAACAATACCTGCCTTACTCATAGCTATACCCCTCAGCACTTGGCACAGAGCCTAACCAAACACAGAAATCCTCTAAATATTTGTGAAATAAATAAATAAATGAGTGAACAAATTAAGTGTGCATCAACCCAGAGAACAGAATAAAATGTGTTGCCCACAGCCTATTTTTCCCCTATCATTCATTGATTCATGTGATAAATATTCAAGCTCTGCTTTGGATGTTGAAGGTACAGCAGTGAATGAAGTCCCTGTCACCATCAAGTTTACATTCTTTGGGTCCTTAAAAATTATTTTTGATGACAAGTGGGCGGATGGGCCCATTTGTTTTCTGAAAATAAGTTTATTTGGTGATCCTACATCAGTGGACTTTGGGAAATTGAAGTGTCATCAGAGATTAGTCTAAATACTTGCAAAATAGTTGGCGGGGTAGTACAAGATTTACTGTGTCTACAGTTTTATTTAAGAAAAAGGGGGGGGGCATTGATATTTGCATTCAAACTGCACTGCTACATCTGTCATTTATTTTCACATTATTAGCCCATGGGTTGGTGATTAAGAATGCTTTGGCCGAAGAGGAAAAAAAATGACTAATTGAGTTTGTTCTCATAACAATGACTTAATCTGCTTTTGAAGGAAATAAATAATAACAAAAGCAAAGAGTCAAATCTTAAAGTAAACTACATGGTGCTTTGAAGGTAAACGTTAACTTTTTTTTAAATTTATTATTTTGAGAGAGAGAGAGAGAGAGCGCGAGCAGGTGGGGGAGGGACAGATAGAGAGGGAGAGAGAGAAAATCCCAAGCAGATTCTGCAGTGTCATCAGGAAGCTAGATGCAGTTCCAACTCATGAGATCATGTCCTGATCCTCAACGACCTGTGAGATCATGACAGAGCTGGTCTGATACTTACCTGACTGAGCCACCCAGACACCTCACAAGTCAACTGTTTTAACAAAATTTGGGGTGGAGGATGTGCAAGGAAGATGTTAATCCAGATACAATTTATGTCCTACGAATAAGCAAGTTAGTTCTCTAGCCTGGATGCTAGATACAGAACTTCTTGAATCCACTCTTGTTGTCCCCATTCATATCTGCTTCATGAAAATGAGGAAATACCCAGTGTAAAAGCTGTAAACAAGGTAGACAATTTTTCTTCATTTTTATTCCAAAGTCATTATAAAGAGTTAATATAACATGTTAAGTGTATTGGTCCCTACTTCTTCTTCCTTTTTTAAATATTAAAGGTCTTATTGGCTTCATTCAATGATTCATGAATTGAACAGCATCCCATCTGGCAGATAGAAAGGAGCTATGAGGAGCTGTACAAAACGAAAGACTTTTATAGGTAGAAGAGGGAATAAGGAAGGGATATTAACAAAAAGTGGACTAGCTACAACAAGGTCACTTTAGGGGATGGCAGGGGTCTAACCAGCCGATGACCTCACAAGTGCTGATCAGGTGATTCCTCCTTGACTGGTTTAAGGTTCCAGTTCTTTGAGAGCCAAAACCAATAAAGTATTGTGTCAGTTTGGTGGTGTGGCATTTAGCATAAGTGACTCCATTTTGTGCCAGTTGCCTTGTTTTGAACGGGGAGATCTCCATAGGTTGTCCATTTCTCTCTCATTCTTTTTAACAAGTATTTTGGGTTTAATTCAATTATTTTTCTTGTTTGTTAGTATAATTTACAACCTTATGTATTTTCCTAAAATTTTTGATTCTCTGATGTTTTCAGCAGGTTTATGTATTGAAAAAAACATCTTCTATTAAAGTACAGTTGACACAAAATGTTACATTAGTTTCAGATGTACAACACAGTAATTCAAGAAGTTTATATATTATGCTATGCTCACCATCTGTGACAATATGGTACTATTACAATATCATTGACTATATTCCTATGCCATACCTTTTATTCCCATGGCTTATGTATTCCATAACAAGAAGTGTCTCGGCCACTATTTTTACTATCTACTGGTAATTAAAAATTTTCTTTTACATTCACAGTAATATACAAGAGATTAATTCTGAATTTAATAAATATTCATAATCACAAGTTCTGTTAGGCATTTGTAGCTAAGAAATCTTTGGCAAAATGCTGAAACTCTGCACTTGTATCATAATATTACATACCCAAAATATTGCTCAGAGGTTAAGTAAGGTGAAAACATTCAGTGCCTAGCACAATGCATCACACCTACAAAATTTTCAGTAAATGTTGCCTATTTTATGATCATCATTATTAAAGTTTCTCTTAATCAGAGACACAATATTTTAAAAGAGTCATGTGGTCCTACTCATAATCAGAAAAAATGGGCTAAATTATCTTTTGATGACTTAGAACAGCAGTACAATGATATTAATATTTATTATTACATTATAACACAAGCCCAACAGTAATGCCTGTTTTGCCACAATTATTAAATGCAAATTTTTAATTCCTAATATCATCAAGGAATGTCATGTTTCCAAAAACTTTATCTTCTCACTCTGCACATTAAACATAACATCTAAATCTCCACTCTTTTTTCTAAGGATACTAAGTTTGTTGCCTTAACAATTTTTCTAAATATTTGCAAGTGTAAACTTGGTATGATGCTGTATGAGGAAGGCTACCAGTCAATATCCTTCAAGTGAAAATTACATGCTAGAGTCATATCCTATATACTAAAATGTAATGGGAGCTAAGGCTATCTCCATAAACCCTGTCATCCTGAAAGCAATGCACTATGCCTTAGAATCTCTAGGAAAACACTTACTCCAAACTATAAACCAAATCAATCCCAGGCAAGACTCCAGCAATTGCACAGTCCAGAACCTTAAACTCTCTGGGTGTAGGAATACACCACTGACGGCTTTAGACCAGTTGCCCAGCCTTGGTGAGCCAACGTCTTTGCTTCTAATGTCCAGTGTAAAGGAAAAGTGAAAGCCCGAGCCCAGCATTTACTGGACAGATGCATTGCTATCCTGACATGTAAGGTATTCCTCACCCAACTGAGAGATATTACAAATCTGCTAAATATCTCTGGAGGTTGAAAAAGGTATTTGTCAATGCATCAAATACAAGAAAGGTTAGTTATAAAATGCTGCTAAAAAGAAGACACAATCCCTGAAAATTATCAGAAATCAGAATTCAGAAAAACCATGTGATGTTGTACCCGTAAATCGAAAATATCTTTTCAAACAAACGTTGACACTTAAGAACATAGAGATGAAAGCAACTATACTAGTTGCTAGTCTAAGTCTAAGTCTAGTCTACGACTAGACTTCCACATAGTTAGGTATGAAAGATAATCCTCTAGTTGGGCTCATTCATTACTGAAAAGCATTGGTGACCTCAGAAAATATTTCCCATATCTAAACTAAATATGTACAATACAGCAATAAATAAGATATATGTTGGGAAAGAAAATTGTAGTGCTATTATCTAAAGCTAATGGAGACAGACTTCTATTAAAATGTTAACTATAGCTTTGAAGATTGTTTCCAAATATCATTAGGTCTGGAAAAAAAATGATTTGGCCAGAAACCATGTAGTAGTCTTGCCCACAGCTACAATTAGTATTATATGCTCCTCACCCCATCCATCCTCCCAATACTATCAGGATTTTCTTTGCTCATTCCCCACATCACTAGATGAACCTAACTACACAAGTGATCCTGCCTGGCTGAAATTTGTTCTAACTTCTTTCCTCCTACCCCCTTATGTTTTTCAAAATCTCCTTAGACACAATTTATTATCCTAACATCCGACCCCCTTGTGTTCCCATTCATTCTTCCTCTTCTCATCTCTTTTAGTCTCAGCTCAAAAAGTTATATTTCCTTTCAGTTCAGGTGTTTAATTTTTATACTTTAAAATTTCCATTTTCCACTTCAGTTTCATAGTTCTTTCTGTGACCCCACTTCCCTGAATTGGTCCCTGGATTTTGCATCAAACTGCTGTATCTTACCTCAGCTGTTCTCCTCTGACCTTAACACTCTAGTGAAAACACTAGTGAAAACACTCCATGAAAATTCCACCACCTCGAGCCTTTGGGATGTAACCAAAATCTCCTGATATGGAGTAACAGGGATACAAGCTTCTGTTCACAATGCTCCACCACTAACACTGACCAACCAAATAATGCAAAAGCTGAGTTTATTACAATTATGCTAAGTTCTTTGCCTGATTTCCATTAGGATAGCATAGCTCTGTTTTCTCTTATGCTTTGTGCATTTGGACCAGCAGTTATTTTCATGAATATACTAGCTGCAGCATATTACAATTTAATGCAGAACAGTGAGCTCCCAGGTCTTAGTTTCAGTAAAAGAAACCAGGATTTCTTGGAGTAAGGGCTGATTTTAGGACTGGGGCAGAAAATATATAAAATGAGCATGGTGCATTTGTAGTGCAAGAAGCTAAGAAAAAGAAAACCTACATTAATGGGGATATGTCAAAGGGACACAGACAGAAACCAACTGAAAGAGTTTACAATGGCCAAAAGATGGAATAATTTGAACAACAAAATAAAAGAAGTAGTACTGGGGGCACCTGGGAGGCTCAATTGGTTAAGCATCCAACTTTGGCTCAGGTCATGATGCCATGATTTGTCAGCTATGCTGACAGCTATGAGCCTGGAGCCTGCTTCCAGTTCTGTCTCCCTCTCTCTCTGCCCCTCCCCTACTCATGCTCTGTCTCTCTCTAAAAAACAGATAAACATTAAAAAAGTATTAAAAGAGTAGTATTGTATTATGCAAAGTGTAAAATAAATGTCCATGAGTCTATATTGATATAAATAAAGAATTAATAAATTAAGGGGGAAAAGAGACAAACCTTTTATGCAAAGGAATCCCAAATAATTTATGTAAACACTCTGCCCTCAAGAAGGGGAAGTAACTCTCCACTACTTATGTGTGGATTGTATATGGTGACTTCCTACCAAAACATAGTGTGGAAAGGGGGGAAAAGAGTAATTTTACAGTAGAGACACCTGGAAAACTACTTCAGCCAGAATCAAAACCAACATCAACAATGATGTTATAGTGATGCTATCAGCTTACAATTTTGATGTGATGTGATGAAATGGCACTTTACCTCAGTCATGTCCTTCCAAAAACACATAATCCCAATCTAACCATGATTAAAACACTAGACTAATTTCAATAGAAGGGCATTTAAAGCAATACCTGACCAGTACTCCTCAAACCCATCAAGGTCACCAAAAGCAAGGAAAGTCTCAGACATTGTCACAGCCAAGCAGAGCCTAAGGAGAAATAACAACAAAATCTAATGTGGGATTCCAGATGGCATCTTGGAACAGAAAAAGGAAATAACGTAAGAATTAAGGAAATCTGAATTAAGTATGAATTTTAGTTAAGGATCATATATCTACACTGATCATTAATTGTAATAAATGTGTGGTACTAATGTAAGATGTTGATGAGGGAAACGATGTGTAGAGATATGAGAATTCTCTACTATCTTTTCAATTTTTTTGTAAATCTAACAATCTAAATCTAAGAAGTAAAATCCATTAAAAAAATCCAATGCAAGGCTAATGGGGAAAGAAGAGGACAAAGAAAAATGATGTTTCAGGAATTGTCTTTGGGAAAGAATTTAAAGCATGAAGAAGATATCTGCAACAAAGGATAGATTCCATGTTAAGCACTTTGAAAATTAATTTTGTTTAAACTACACAGCAGCAACCCTGTAATGAAAACAGCTAAGAGGTATGCAGTATTTACTCTGTTCTATGCATGTTATACACACCAGTTCATTCATTCTCAAAATTCTTTTTTTTTAATTTTATTTATTTATTTTGAGAGGGGGCGGGCAGAGTGAGAGTAAGAGAGAGAATTCCAAGCAGGCTGCAAGCTGTCAGTGCAGAGCTGTATGTGGGGCTCAAACTCCCTAACCATGAGGTCATGACCTGGGCTGAAAACAACAGTCTGGCGCTTAACCGACTGAGCCACCCAGGCGACCCTCGTTCTCAAAATTCTATGATATTGTCAATATTATAATGCTATGTAATAGTGGATGATATCAAAGTACATAAACATGCTTCAATTTACCCAAAGTAATAGAAAGCTACAGAGCTGGGATTTAAAGACATGAAGAAGAGAAGGTAAAGGGAAACTTCTGCCCCAGTCAGTTGCCTTCATTGCTTCACCATTAATCCACAGACTGTTTTATTTTATGAATATTTCAGATTAAAAAACAACAAACTGAGGTTTAGGGAGACTGCTATTTGCCAAAAATCACATAGTAAGTGACTGCAATCCAGACTCTGTATAGGCTTTGTCTGATTCAAATTCTTAACTATCATATCACAGAATATCTTGACATTGTATTGTAGTTTCCTGGGACAACAAGATTCATCTCTATACCACATACTATGTAAGTCCTTCATTCAGTCTCTACCCTGAACTTACCTTCCTCAAATTTGAAACATTATCTCCTATTTTAAGAGTCGCAAAGTGGGTCAATAAGCCTGACAAATAAGCTTCACCTTATACACATCTTTGGGCTCTTTCAAAAAACAAGCTGATGGCTCTGCTAGTCTTCTCTTTATAGGATTTTAGTTCCCACTAGTATTAGCCACCACTGTATAAAAACTGTAAAACCCCTTAGATCATCTGAATTTGCCAGACCCTGAACTACTCTGGTGGTTCTAGTTTGTCCTTAATGAGTTATCAAGTAATAGAAAGACAGTGACTAGGAGTATACACTATCTTCAAATCACCCGTGATTTATGACTTTGATGAAAGGAAAAACTTATTGTCAGCTTTATTTCCCATAAAGTTTTGGGAATCATTTTAGAATCACCATTGGCTAAACTCTTCAGGAAATAAGATTTCTTCTTCTTAGTGTTTAACTCAACAGTTCTTTTCCTTATACTAAGCAGTATTGAGTAACCTGCTTTCATTTTTATGCAAGATTCCTGAAAGACTCTTTAATTATTTTTGCATTCTTCTGGTGTCTAGTACCATGTCTGGTGTATTGTAGTGTTTAGTACAATTTTGCTGATATGAAAAATGTTGAATAGATTGTTGAGGAGGATTGTTGACACAGAGAGCCCCATGGTACACAATCTAATGATCTTTGTGCTCCCTTCTTGAAGCTTCATGCCTAAGAGCAGATGATAGCATTCTGTAAATGTTTGCTGAGTTGAATAAACTGTTGCCTGTATTGTATCTGTTCCTGCTTATTTGTGCAATCCATCATCACATAAGTTATACTGTATTCAATTTGACACACAGTTAATAAAACAAAGTAAGAGAGAGAATCTGGTTTGGTTCTCAACTCTGTCAATCAGTTGGTAAATAACCTTGGAAGAAATAAATAGTCTTTCTGAGTCTCAGTTCTCTCATGTGGAAAAGGAAATGAATAAGATGATACGAGATAATAAACGTAATAAATATGAAATACTTAGTACTGTAGCTGACACATAAGTGCTCAATGAATGTGTCTTAAACCATCCTAATGTTATTTATTAAGTAATCTAAAGATATCACATCTAGAGGCTGTAAATAGGTAAATACATATTGGTTGTATTTGTAACATACATATGGTTCTAATAGCAGTGATGCTGATGATAATGGCATAGAAAAGTCAGATCTAGGGAAACAAAGGAAAGAATGCACTGGAAAAGAGCAAGAGAGGGCTTATGTAAGATCATTTGTTGGCAAAAAGAGTTATGTCTGTGTCCTGAAAGGGCTTCCGAAGTCAGGATATGCCCGCAGGAGACCTCTGGATTCCTCCCCTCTCTCACTAGCTAACCTTTCCCTTGGCCTCCTCCACCTTGGCTTCCTGGCCTGCTGCATAAGATCCAGATTCTTTTTTAGAATGGTGTGGGCTTGTTTGTCCAGGCTTAGTTCTTAGGAAAGCAATTCCAAATATGCTGCACTTTTCAAGCAATCTGTAGAGATTGGAATAATAGAGAGGAGTGTGTTGTTTAGCCAAAGAATAGCTTTTTCTTTCTCTTTTATCCATCAAAGAATGAATACCATCTGAGCTGAACTGAAACGCCTGAGTCACTGTGAAGTCACACATTCTGAGCATTTTTCCAGGACCATGAAGGAACCATGACTGCTGACTTAGAAAAAGCAAGGAGACCTTAGATGCTATTAAAACTATATAAACTTTTTAGTGAATTCTTCTGGAACCCCATGCTATTGTTAAGCATGGTCATGTAAACTATTAATAAGAATATTTTTATTCTAATAAACCCAACTGAATTTTTGATAAATAAATATAGAACTATAAAGACTAAATTAATGGGCTAAATATTTACATATAGGTGTATGTATGTGTATATATTTACATACATATTAAAATCTGGATAAAATACTTAAGAAACTAATGTAAGAGATATATGAAAAACCAACAAATATTTTGAGAATGTAAGAACACAAAATACTCACATATTTCCACCAGGAATCTGATCAGGTAGGTCTTTTCTAAAGAAAATTTACCATGTTAATAAAACATCCTATTTTTATGACATAAACGCAGAAGATACAGTACATTAAAAAAAGTCTGGAAGGCCATTTTCAATAATGTGAACAATGATATTTTCTGAGTAAAAACATTAAGTGTGATTTTAATATTTACTTTGTGCTTTTTCAAATTATTAACAGTAAACATGTATTGAATTTGAATGCTATTGCTGCTTTGGCTATTGCTATTTCTCAATTTGGCATTCATACAAAGACTACATAAGAAACTGAGAGAAATGGCATGAATTAATCATACCCACTGAAAAAGAGGTTCAGAATGTAGGCTTTGGTGAGGATGAACAGTACAATGGTGCCATCTTTATAGATGTGCTTAACAAGAAATTAAAATGCTTAAAATGTAATTTAGCTAAAATAAATGCAGTTAGTTCTACATAAATGGCAAAGGAGTGCTCTGAGAAAAGTTTTTAAGCAAGAAAAAAAAATAACTGCATGTTGTAGATTTTTTTCCCACTGGTTTTCTATGCATAGGGGAGACATGTCATATGAGGAACATTTTATATAATAGAAATCTTCTGGCGGTGAAACCCTGTTTTCTTGGAGAAGTCATGTGATAGGTACGGGAGTATAATGGGAAGGGCCTGTCCTGAATCAGAGCACCTGTCAAACCGAAGAAAGAAAGGGAGAAGTGAAATGGGGTAACCAAAACAGATATGGTAGCACTCTACTACCCTGAGATTTGACCCTTCAAAATTAATTACCAATAGTAACATTAATAATAACAGCTAATATCAGTTGATCATTGCTGTGTGCCAGGAACCATCCTAAGTTCATTATGTGTATTAAAACACTTAAATCTTCTAACCACTCAACAGCTGGGCTCCAAATCTTTGTTTTAGGGGACGTTATTATATTGGGATTTTGTATGGACACAGGAACTTGGAGGTAGAAAGAAATATGAGGAAGGGATCCTCGTGACTGTGAAAAGCCAGAGTTGCTCTTTGAAATCTTACACATTTCGAATTAAGGACAACTGTAGCCAGAGTTTGAAGAAAAAGGAGGGTCCAAATGATGTGGGAGATACACTTATTTGAAAAAAATTAAACTAGAGATAACAAAAGCAAAAATTTACCCATTCTTCCCCACTAGGAGAAACAGAGAGGTCTGGTAGAAAAAATACTGACTTTGGAATCAGGCAAACATGAATTCCAATATTTCTCTGTCCTCCTTCACTGAGTGGGTGATCTGAAGTCAAGTCACTTAACTTCTCTCTTTTTTAATGTTTATTTATTTATTTTGAGGGGGGGAGAACAGAGAGAGGGAGAGACTGAATCCCTGCATTTCCATTTTTCACTGTCCCAGCAAGTTATGTAGACCATCCTGCATATCTGCAAAATGGGGGTAACAATATCTGCCTCACCTATCAGCATGGATTCACCTATGTTTAGGACCCACTAAGGAAACCGACATACAGAACTCAGACTTACTTTTTCTCAGGTAAGTCAAAGAACAACTACAACTAATGTACTTTTAGGCCCAACCTATAATTCCCTGTCAGAGAAAGGAGAGGAGAGAGGAGAGGAGAAAAGACAGTGATTGTGGCTATCCTGGTGGTGCTACTTACCTGCAGTTCTTACTCTGTCTAGCTGCAGAAATGAGGACATTTCTCAAACTACTCAGATCACATGGCCAGCAACATTCTGTAAGTGAAATATTATAGTAATGATTAGAAGTTTGTTTTCTGAACTGCAAACTCTGTATCAAAAGAATTTTGCAAACAATAATTCCTACTCCTACTCAGGGCTATGGAAATGCAGTCTAAAATCAAACTTGTTAATAGGGCCTTGGGAATTGCAGAAGTATTAGATAAGCTAGTGCAACTCAAATCATTTAACTCACCAAACATACTTTATTTATTTATTTATTTATTTATTTATTTATTTATTTTAAATCAACAAATCAGCCACAATCTTTTTTTTTTTTTACAAATAGTTTATTGTCAAATTAGTTTCCACATAACACTCAGTGCTCATCCCCACAAGTGTCCTCTTCCATGCCCATCCCCCCCTCCCCCCAAACATACTTTAAAAACCTAATAGTAAAATTATAGGAAGTCTGTAAATACAATGTTCTGGAGAAATGCACAGTCAGTGAGAGAAGGTGAAAAGAAATTTATTCATAAATGTGATAGCATTCTTAAAATTGTGCAGAAAGCTGGAGGGAATTTTGTGCATGTCCTGATTTTATAAACACTGTCCAGAGAGCTAAAAATATTTAGTTAGGGCAATGTAACTAGTTAGGGACAGGTTAGAAACTAGAATCTACATTTCCTTTTTGCCAGTTCTGTTCTCATTGGCTAGTCCAGTCTCTACAGGTCATCCAGGCAAAGTAACACAAAATGGCCTTGAACAAAAGAAAGAGAGAATCAGCACATTGTGGGTCATCCAACAGTATGCTTTAAAGAGCTCACAGTCAGAAGGTTACTATAATTTCCAGAGCCTGATGCACTTGCCGTTGTCTGTAGTTAAATGATAATGAACACTAGCCCTTTTATAAATAAGCCATAACTCATTTAAACAAATAATATCAATTCTATAATAGAAACAGAACTGTTGTAGCAATAAGTACAGCTTTATTTCAGGAGTAGTTTGGATTGGTCACATCCTAATTTATTGGAAATAGACTGTAATATAATGGGTAAAGCCAGGGCATGGGAGGGTAAGGTTGGGGGCAGGGGGAGAACCTGTCCATTGAGCAACACTTTTGGACAGGTACAAACCTCTTTGTACAACTATTCATACCAAATCTTTGGTACAACCTTTTCTTACCACTATTTCTTTTCCTACAAATTAGGGACAATAATATAATAATAACTGTAAGGATAGAATGATATTCTGTATGTAAAATGCCATAGCCTGATGTCTAGTTCATAGGAAGCTCTCAATTAAAGGAAAATATTATTATCAATATTACTACCAGCGATAATGGTGAAAGTGGTAGCAGCTGAAGGATCCTAGTTCTGGAGAGTCCTGGGACACAGCAGAGGTAGGTGAGAGATTTAAGACACCTTCAGAAATGGCATTTAAAGAGTGCATGGGTGGGTTAGTCCATTAAGCATCTAACTCTTGATTTCAGCTCAGGTCAGGAACTCATGGTTCATGGGATCAAGCCCACCATTGCTGAGAGTCTGGAGACTGCTTGGGATTCTCTCTCTCCTCCCCTCCCTTGCTCATGCTCACTTGCTCTCTCTCTCTCTCTCTCTCAAAATAAATAAATAATCTCTAAAAAATGCATTTTAGATCATTATAAGTATATAATTCACATTCAGAGAAATATTTTGTAAAACTTATTTCATGTTTTATTTCAGACTCTAGACTGTTTTGAAGGCAAATAATCTAGTGTTTTTCCTTGTAGCCAGAGTGAGCCATCCAGAAATTTAATTCCATGTGTGTAGTTTAAGATAACTCAACCTAAATAAACAAATGACTCCCTATAACCTAAAGATGAGCTAAAGGCAACATACCATGTAAGTTAAATAATTCATTGTTTACATTTCTCTCAAGCAGTTTAATTCACCCTTGTGTTTAAAATTATAATGAAATCTTGGCTTGTGAGTAACTTGTTTTGTGAGTGTTCTGCAAGACGAGGAAACATTTCTAATGAATCTTTTTTTTTTAATTTTTTTAATGTTTTATTTATTTCTAGGAGAGAGAGAGAGAGACAGCGTGAGCAGGGGAGGGTCAGAGAGAGGGAGTCACAGACTGAAACAGGCTCCAGGCTCTGAGCTGGCAGTCAGCACAGAGCCCGATGCGGGGCTCGAACCCACGAACCGCGAGATCTTGACCTAAGCGAAAGTTGGACGCTTAACCGACTAAGCCACCCAGGCGCCCCTTAACTTTATTTTTTTTAATGTTTACTTATTTTTGAGAGAAAGAGAGAGACAGAGTGCAAGTAGGGGAGGGACAGAGAGAGAAGGAGGCACAGAATCCAAAGCGGACTCCAGGCTCTGAGCCATCAGTACAGAACCTGATGCGGGGCTGGTACAATGAGCAATGCTTTGCAATATGAATAATACATGATGCAAAATGTCACACGATCACAACTGAGCCAATGATTCTTCTCTCTCTCTTTTTCTCTCACTGAGGGATTGTGGGTAATCATTTCCCATGCTCAGGTGCTCGGTCTCAGGCAGTAGTGTCTGGCAGAAACCAGTGATTTTTCAGAATGTTGGAAGGTGACCACAACTGGCACTAGAGTTACTTCAAAGCACCTATGGAGCTTATGAATGCTTTGCTTCTTTCTAGGTCAGGCTGCCTGCACATATAGACCCTTTCCTCTGCTGCTTTATTGCCAGTTTCTTTAAATACTGTAGATGACAAGAGTTTACTAATATTGTACTGTAGTCAACATCCGTGCAAGTGATACAATGGCCACCATGCAGGAAAAGATCCCATTGAGCCAATAGGGAGCAGTGATTCTGTTAGTCTGAAAGTCATCCTACACAATAATCCTCCTCTCTCTTGTCTCCCTCATGCCAGCCATGGAGGTTTTCAAATGTAAGTGCAGGTTAGTTTATTTTTCTTTATATTTTGTATTTTCTTTATTATTTTGTATTATATTATGGTACTGTAATGATGCTGATATGAATATTTTTGGGTTGTGGAATCAATCACCTGAGTTTCCATGATTTCTTATGGGGAAATTTGCTTTGATATACAAATGCTTTGGATTACAAGCATGTTTCCAGAACTAATTATGCTCACAAACCAAGGTTTTACTGCACATCTGAAACATGATTTCACCATTGCAGATTTATGGGATTTTTTAAAAGTGGTTAATGGTATTCAGGTATATGTATTTTGCCATGTAAATGTAAATGCAGCCAATAACCAGTTTGAAAAATTCAGTAATGTATGGGTAGTGGGGAGTGCGGTTCATGTCTCACCAATTTTAATATCTAGATAAGAAAACAGATAAGAAATCATGAGAATATGCTGCGGTGTTTACAACATGGACTGAAATATATTGTATGTTTCCATACTTTTAAAAGTATTTCTGGGGGCACTTAGGTGGCTCAGTCAGTTAAGCATCTGACTTCAGCTCAGGTCGTGACCTTGTAGCTTGTGGGCTCGAGTTCCACATTAGGTTCTGTACTGACAGCTCAGAGCCTGGAGCCTGCTTTGGATTCTGTGTCTCCTTCTCTCTCTGCCTCTCCCCTGCTCATACTCTGTCTCTCTCTTTCTCTCGAAAATAAGTAATCATTTTTAAAAAATAAAAAATAAAAAAAGTAATTCTGGGACACCTGGGTGGCTCAGGCTCTTAAGTGTCTGATTCTTGATTTTGGCTCAGATCATGATCCCAGCCCCACATCTGGCTCCACAGTGAGCATGGAGCCTGCTTAAAAAATTCTCACTCTTCCTCTACCCCTCCCCCCTACTCATGCTTTCTCTCTCTAAAATTTAAAAACAAAAAAACTTTCTAATTTGCAAGATAATAATAAGGTGTGCAGACTAGATAATAATATGGTATCAATGTTGCTTCCCTGATTTTGATCATTTTACTTTGGTGAGGAAATACATCTCAAATTATTTAGGGGTAAAGGATGTCATGTCTGCAAGCAACTCTAGAAGGGATCAGAAAAAATCTATACTCATAGAGAGTGAGGGATAAAGAAAATGTAATAAAATGATAACATGGGGGCTCTAGATGATGGGAATATGAGATTTATTTGTATTCTTCTTACAAGTTTTCTTTAAATCTGAAATTATATTAAAAGAAAAAGATGTAACAAGGCTAATTTGCACCAGTGGTCTTGATAGATTTTTACCATGTAGACAAAAAGAAGAGGATCCAATGCAGAGCAAAGGAGTAAATCCAAGACCAGGAGCAATGGGAAACAAGAAATTCAGAAGGTCTTGAATAGCAGGTACAGTGTGCCAGGGCACCGTCATCCTACAGGAAGCTAACTTAGGATGTTGTAAGCAGGAGGTTGAGAGGAACCGACTGCATTTTAGAAAGATTGCACTAGCAGAAGTGTGAACCATTCAAGACAGAAGTCAGAAAAGACAGTTAGTAACTAGCACAATAATGTAAGGGGGAATGAGAGTGGAAACCATACAGATGAAAAAACAAGTCTGATAAGATGTAGTCGTTAGGAGCACAAGTTCTGGTTTCAAATCCCAGGTTTGCACTTCCTAGCTACGTCATCTTCGGTGAGTTGCTTAACCTTCCTGAGATTTAGTTTTTCTTGTCCACAACATAGACAAAATAGGAGTATATCCCTCACAGAGTCGTAAGGACCAACCAGAGATTAATAAGTACAAGATGCTTAGGACAGTTTTGTGGCAAATAGAAAGGACCCTGTAAATTAAAGGGCTCAGTAAAACTAAAGGCTCTTTAGGTTAAAGGACTAGTAAAAGGATGCAACTAAAAAAAGTCTTAGCATAGGCCTTATCACGATCTACCGACTAATTAGTTTGCATGTTTCACAAGGGGGAATGACAATTCCCCTTGTACTGTACCACTCACTTTGTGCCCAAGTTTCTCAACCTCTGTATTATAGGATATCAAGCATCCTAGCCTCTACCCACTAGATGCCAGTAGTTGAGCGCCAGTTATAAGAATCAAAATGTATCCAGATATTGCCAAATGTCCCCTGGAGGAAAGAATCACCCCCCTTGAATGAGAACAGTGAGCTAGATGAGGAGCAAAGGAGGAGAACAAGCAGTTTCGGCAAAGACATCAGCGACAGGGTCTTCTGCTGAGGGCAGCGTACAGAGTGTTAGGCTAACCTGTGCCCAGAACTTACTCAGAACTTACTACCCAGAACTCTCCTCGCATCCCAGCTGTCCCAGAGTGACTCCCCGAGGTAAGTAGTCCACCAGGAAACCGCAGCAATGGATGAAAAGGGTGTATTGCTGAATTGTCCTAGAGGTAACATGTTTTAAAGGATGTTTAAAAATGTAGAAAATAAAAAAGCCAGACTACAAAATGGTGTTTTTATATTTTATATACATATGCACATATATATTTTATGTATATGCACACATATATACACATATATGCATAGGCATAGAAAAAGGGTAGGATATACAATAAAATGTTAATTGTGGTTCTTGCTGGGTAATTTTCATTAATTTTTTCTCTATGCTGTAATTCTGGATTCACTCAAAGAAATAAGGATGGAAATCAATAATAGATGTCATTTTAATAGATGGAAAGAAAATGAATTTTAAGATATTAGAACATTTTTCATATTGCGAAAGGTTAAAGAAATGATTATGTTTCAAAGTATCACATAATCAAAAAGGGTAGAGACAGGATTGCATCTTAATCACTCTTACCAAAAAAAAAAAATGTTGACTTTGTGAACCATGACTATTTCAACACACGGAAAGATGAAACTAGAATAAAGCTTTGTTGCATTGTTTGCAATAGATTTAATGAAATGACAAGTTTTATATAAAAGTCATAGAAAAACCATAGAAAAACCGGTATTTATGACACGGTCTCTAACTCGTTATTTATTCTTTGTGGTGTCACCATGAGGAAGCTATATCAGATTGTCTAAACATTTGACAAATTTCTCAGAAGGTTGGGCTGACATTTTTTGGTATTTTGGAGAAAGAAAAAAACCGTTTCTTTTTCTTTTTTTTTTTCTCAAAGAAACTAGAGGGCTGGAAGTTACAAGCTGCTTTTCAAACAGACAGAACTAAAAAATAAAAATAACCCTACCTAAGCAAGGATTAGTTAGCTGTAACAAAAACTAAAGGTTCTTAAATATTAATGTCAGTTATTTCTCCAAGTGTTCTAATAGCATGCTCATTGGAGACTGACTGTTTATCGGACCTAGCTTAAAGTTTTGAGATTGTTCATCATTAACTACACGACTTTGGGCAAAGGCTTTACCTTCCCAACGTCTCATGTTCCCCACCTGTAATAAAGGGATGAAATTATTCCCCCCTTCATTAGGTAATCATAAGGGTTAAATGGGATAATTCATGTAAAAACCTCATAAACCTTAGTAATTATTATTATTATTATTATCTCATAAAGAAAAATCACTCATTAGATCCAGAAAAAAAGTCAACTTGTTGAGCAAGGGGCTACTATCAAGGAGGCTGCCAAAGAGAAGGAATGATCCTAAGATTCAGATGGATGTGGCCGTAGCAGTAGCCCCCGTGGGGAGTGGCAGCAACTCCCATAATGCCCAAAGAATGTATGAAGCAGGACAAGAGGCCATAATAAAGCCAAATCTTTTGTATTTTAAGTTTATTTATTTTGAGAGACAGACAGAGAGAGAGAAGGAGGGGAGAGGCAGAGAGGAGAGACAGAATTCCAAGCAGGCTCCAGTGCTGTCAGCGAGGAATCTGGTGTGGGGCTCAAACTCATGAACCAGGAGTTCAAGATGCCAGCTGAGATCAAGAGTCAGTTGCTTAACTGACTGAGCCACCCAGGTGCCTCTAAAGCCAACTCTTTATGGCAGCAGTTAAGCCTCTAGATAATCCTCTCCATCCTTTACTTTTCTCATGATTCTGAGGGAGGTAAGGTGGAGAGAAGAATGCTATTAACTCAATGATGCTCACATAGGTACACTATGCTTATAGTAGCATCAAAATCTTTGAGTGAGGGCCAGTGCCTTGAACAATGTGTTCTTCTGCCACAGAGTCTTCACACTCATGGCTATGATTCTGACTTCACCAGCCTGGGCCCCATTGTTTTTCATCTCATCCACCCATTCACTACCAACTTAAAATGTTTCACACTTTTGAGTCTTTCCTCTTCCCACTTGGCCAGGCTCCAGTCTATTCAGTCTTTTCTAGGACTGACCAGTATTGCCTTATTAATGTTCACTTGCTCATTTGGTAAATATTTACCTAAAATCTAGTAGGAGATGGTAGGTACTAGATCCTGGGGGTAAAAGTGGCCATCAATATAAAAGCAGTGCATATTCTTTCTTTCAAAAGTTATAGACTTCCAGAAAAAAACAGACATTAGACTAGTGATTATAAGCATATTTATTTGTTGGTGTAGATTAATTATTCATCTGTTTTCTTTAACGTAGCAGGAAAGACATGGCTTTGAGGCACGCAAAGCTGAAACCAAATCCTGGTTCTTCCATGCTCTTGCAGTGTGAACTTGACATATATATTACATTTCTTACCTTTAGTTTTCTCATTTGTAGCGTGGGAATGAAAATACCTATCTCATGAGATTTCTGTAAATCTTAAATAAGATAGTGCAGGTGAGAGGCTGTGGTAAAATAATTTGTCTGGTTTCTTTTTTTTCCAAGGGACAAAACCCTAAGGATTTCTAGAGTAATAGGAGTGTCTTTGTTGTCTAATAAGATCACTCATGGTGGGCCCCCAGAAAACTTCAGGACAGGATGGTCACTGGGAAACCGACCAACCAAATTTGTGATTAGACATTCAGGATATTCCAGAGAGGGTAAGAGATCTGGAGATTGAATTCAATCACCTGGCCAATGATGTATTCAGTGATGGTTAAATAATGAATCCTCCATAAAAACTATGAACACATGAGCTCAGTGGGGCTTCCTGGTTGATGAACACACTGTGCTCAGAGGGAAACAGTCTCTATGAAGAGAGGGCACGGAAACTGCATTCCTTTCCAGACTTCATCCTGTGTGTCTCTTTATTTGATTTGTACCACTGATTTGTATTCTTTGTAATGAAACTATAATTAAAAGTATAGTATTTTTTCTGAGTACTGCGAGCCATTCTAGCAAATTATTTAACCTAAGGGAGTTGTGGGAACGTCCAGATTTATAGCCAGTCATTTGAAAGTGCAGGTGGCCTGGGGCTCCCACAGATGGCTGATGTCTGAGGTAGGGCAGCCCTTTAACTTGTGGGGTGTGTGCTAGCTCCAGGTGGTTAGTGCCGGAATGAATTGCAACTGATTTGCATCTCCAATTAGGGTTAAAATGAAATAGGGGCTTAGATCAGTTCCCAGCCATGTGATTAGTCCTTAGTAAATGCCAATTACCTTATGACATCACTCCAGTTTTATCAGGCCCAGATCTCACCTTATTTCCATTATCTTTTATCCCAAGTGGCTGCTTGGAAGTTTCAAACATTATAATGCCCATAATGAACATGCTATTGAGCACAACATTTTAGTGCATGAACAAAGACAAGGAAACACATGGACAGAATGCTGGAAGACAATGCATCTGAGTTTAGACTCTTAAAAGTGCCAAAAAGAAGCTTAAAGGCTAGGAACCAGTGGAACATTTTGTGATTTTTTCATTAACTGTTTGATGTTGAGAAAATCTGCAATGTCAACTATATCCATCTTATAAATTGAACCGTAGTTCTTCAAATACTGCGTATTGGCCCATAATCAAAGTATGACTTTCCCAGAGCCAATGTTAACTACAATGGCTAATATGGTCAGCGACAAATAAATCTTCCCAACTGAAACCGTGTATTTGCGGTTAACAGTTTAATCTTTTTAGGAGTCTTTTGGCATTGTTTGTCTTCAACTCTGCCAACATACACACAACCCGTCACTTCAAAAACTATTCTACTGCTGTTTCAGCAGCAGATGAACTGTAAGTATATAAACATCATTGTAAAGACCAAAATAAAATTATGTTTGATTTTTTAAAAGAATATGCTCACTTCAGTTTTGGAAGACAACCTCACTCTCCAGAAACCTGTTCACAATTATTTTCCCTTAGGGACTATTATAATTTTGAAGAGGTAGGGGTTAGAGTGGGAGTTAGGAACTGTGTAGTTCTCATGCTACTCAGCTGTGGATCCCATGCATGACCTCATTCAAGCTCCTTCATTTCTCTGGGTGTCCCAGAAAGGGGAATAAGCGATCACAACATGTCTCACAACCTTATGAGAATAAAGAACATGCAGCTCTAAGATAGTAATAGCTGATCCATTTGACAGATAACCCAAATGTGTTACTTTAAAGATGTATATATATATATACATGTATGTATATATATATATAAATTTCCCCTCATTCTCTTACCTGATCCTTTAACAAGTAGACCCACTTACAAATATAAATGTAGGTGATTTAATATTTGTTTCTTTTGCCTCATTTGCACTAGTGCTGCTAGTAAAAAAAAAAAAAAGTTTAATTACTAAGAGACAGGTACAATGGACAAAATAAATTAAAATAATCCAGCTCTCAAATAGTTAAAAATGTACTTGGTCTGGTATCTCCTCTTTATTTCCCTTTGCCTTCTAACTTCCAGGGATCCTCTAAGGACTAGGAGCAAGGAGCACACAGCTCATTTTCATGCCTTTATCACCTATCATTACCTGAGGCTGAAAACCATTCAAAACAATAGCTTCCCATCTCTTCCACACCTCTTCAACTCCAGTTCCGTCCTCTCCACCTTAACCACTATTTTCCCTCATTTCAACACAACCCATTTTCCTAATGATCTTTAAACTCTCAAAATTCTGTGTCCTAAATTCAAGGCTTCAATTTCCCCTTTGCATATCTCTCTACCAAAGCTGAGCCTCCAGAAATTTCAACGAGACAGTAACTGCCTACCAAACATTCCCAATATCCTGTGTCTACTGTTGTTTCCACCAGTCTTCTTGCCAAGCTGCACAGTTTCGCCAAAGGTGAAGATTTTCTACAGGGGTAGTCAATAATAATAAATGATGCTGAGAGGTGGGGAGAGAAGAAAATAAAGAAACAGAAAACATGCATTAGATTTATTTTATTTGACAGACACCCTATAGTACTCACTATGTACTAAGCACTGTTCTAAGTGTTTTACAAATATTGTTTGATTTAATCCTCATAACAATTTTCTGAAATACATACAATTCTGTTCTCCATTTAACAGATGAGGAAACTGTAGCATAGAGGTTAAGAAACTCGCCCAATATACAGCAGAAAAATAACAGTTAAAACACAGGCTTATCGAGAGCCTGTATTATTAAATACTAATCTATTCTGCTTTTGCTTTGATATCAGGCAGTTGTCGGCAACCTTTTCCTTTTTTTTTTTTCCAGAAAGAAGTTTCAACAGAGTAGGAGTTGGCAGTCTAATTGTAGAAGGGAAATATGTGCAACATTAAAGACTCTTAAGTTAATAAATTTCTTGTTGAATGGAAGGAGACACATTAAGAGAAGAATTTTTGGGGTTGTGTGTGTGTGTATGTGTGTGATTTTGTTGTTGTTGTTGTTGTTGTTTTGTAGAATTCTACGTCCATAGATAGAATGGATGTTGCAAGGAGACAGGGAATAATTATTGGAGCAAGATTTCGGAAAAAATGAGATGTGAGATGATTGAATCTAGATAGAGGAGGATGTGGGGTACTTCTTATTCAGAACCTGAGGAAAAGGGCTTTCTTCTAGTCCTGAGAGTAAGAGATGCAAAAAGGATTACTTGTAGTGGGAAAAGTGAAGGGGAGCCCACCCAATGATAGATGAGCAATAGTATCACAAAACCAGAAAAGTCTCTGTAAAATGAGAAGGAATATAATTGCAACAGTCAGTTTAGTGCAATCTCATGACTCCGTCTCAGAACATTCTTCAACCAAAATATGGAACTGGAGAATCCCAGTGTCATTTAACCTTTCTAAAACATTGATAAATTTTGTTTTATAATAAAAGTTTCTTGGGGTAAACCAAATGAAGATAACTGTTGTCTACACTTTGCAATAGTAACAATAAAAATCTAACTTAGGAATCTTAGCAGCATATACTAAATAAAACCCTAAAGAGTAAAGTGCATAGCAGCACATTTCCATATTAAAAGGCAGAGTTATTATGATTGGTTAATGTAACCACTTTGACTTTTAATTAAAAATCTATTTATCAGGGGCAGGGGGTGCCTGGGTGGCCTAGTTGGTTAAGTGTCTGACTCTCGATTTTGGCTCCAGTCATGATTTCAGAGTTATGAGCTTGAGTCCCACATGGGCTCTGCACTGGGTATAGAGTCTGCTTAAGGGTTTCTCTCTCCCTCTTCCTCTGCCCCTTTCACTCTCTCCCTCTCTCTGTCTTTCATGCACGCACACACACACACACACACACACACACACACACACAGATCCATTTATCTGGGCTCTATGTACCAAATATTAATTGCAATTATTTTCACTTTAGTTTATTTAAAATTTAGATTAGTGAGTTAAATTGATCAAGTAAATTAATATTTCTAAATGTCTTTTAACAACTTTATGTGTTAAAAAATATATAGCTTCTGATGAGATTCACAGCAGGAAATTCATTTCCCCCATTTAATGTGCTTTGTAAAATGCAACATGGCAGCTCTTTCAGACTTTGGAGCTAAATATTCACTTGTGTAGAATTGCCATTTTTAGGGAATCATACAGGTGAATATTAGATGCTCTCAGGAACAGTCTTTAAAGCCAAATAAAATTGAGGCAGTTTCACTGAAAGTTTTTTCAGCTGCCACATATTATGAAACTTCATCTGTTAAATTTCAGTCCTGGCCCATGGCCAAGAGGCAAAATGTCATTGACTTATTTGTATATTGCATATTTGTATTATTTATATATTGCCCATAATAAATGATAAGAAGGAGCTGTTGACATCTCTTATTTACTAACAGTTCTTATTTACTAACAATCTCATCTCTTCTTTACCAACAATCTAGAGTTTTCTTGGCTGTCTGCAATCAAGATTCATGTCTTTGAAAATTCAACAAAGATACAATCAAATGCTTGTTGAAATGGCTCAGACACTTTAACCACAGTACATAAATATTGAAAAGAGCTAAAAAGTCAGAGAGAAAACATCTTTCCCACTTACTGTCAGATGAACTCTTTGGGAACTCTGTGTAGCCTGTCAAAATTTAATGAGTTTAGAGAAAGTGTTGATCTGGTAGCTGAGTTGAACCAGGGCCTAGTGCATGAAATTCACCTGACATAAGATGAAAAATCCCCCCAAATGTGAGCCAATGATGAGGATTAGCAAACTCCCTTGACTGAGAACTACGATTTTGAACTTCATAATTGGAAATCAATCTTTTACAATGCTGAGCTGTTTTTAATAGTAGTTTTTGAAAAGTCTGCTGACAATGTATTTGGATTGGCTGACAGATATATTAACAAAGATAGGACTTATGGCACATTATTTAAATTAAATGTCTTCATGAATCAACCCCCATTTCTGTACAGTGCTCTGTTTATGCAGCATTTCTGTGTAAACAAACTAACAATGGTTGCAAGTTTTTCAATTATAGGCCAAAGTATTTCACTAGATTAAATTTGTCATTGAAATTATAAATGTTTACATAGAAACAAGTTCTTTCAGTTCATTTTATCATAATATAAGATGAATTCTGCTTGTGCTTGTGAATAGTTTATGGCAAAAAAAATGTGATACAGTTGATTCTTGTTTTTCACACCAGTTGTGTTCTATAAACTTGCCACAAACCCTGAATTGGTGAATACTGAACTATTGCACCTAGGGCAATACAGGATTAGCTTCCCACCAGCCTCTGGGCACAATATTGTCATCACCCCATCAGTACATCACTTTGTTTTATGTGTGTTTCTGCTTAAAGACACCTTATTTAATCTCTATTGTTGATTCACTAGCATCAAACTTATGACTGAACACAGCTTACCTAACACATGCATTTTCTCTGAAAAGCACATCATCAAAGCCTTCTTGCACTTAGTAACACTAGACTATGTTTGGAATCTTCAACGAAGCACAAAAATGAAGACAATCTCATCATAAAATAGCATCAAATAGACTGCAAAAGGGCACTTGTTTACAGTATAAATGCCAAAACCGGGCATTGCTTCATTCAACATCAACTGGTAACCTGTACATCAGATAAGTCAAATGGTTACCACTCTGTAAATGTGCATGTCCATAATGACCACAAAATTGCCACAAATAGTGATTTTGGGGTTTTAAATAAATTTTAGCGAGCAGGCAAATAGGCAAATATGTAATCCATGAATAATGAAAATTGTTTTTAAAATTATATCTAGGATATTTAGAATTCTTAATAGAAATTAAATAATGTAGCAAGGAGTATATAACTGGGGAAGGAAAAATTACCTGTCTTTTTTTTTCTCATCTCTGGAAACAGGAAGTGTAGTGCTAGATAAATTTTTGCCCTTTCTTTAGTACTGTAAAACTAGTACTTCTATATTCCCATGATGGCATGTTGAAGTGTAATTAACAACAAAGGCCCTTGTATACCTTTTCAGGTGTCCTTATCTAGTAAAGCTACTAAAACTATATTTTAAACATATTCCTAAAGAAATCTAGAGTTGTAAGAAATAAGGTGTGGTGGTCCTCCTTCCTTTAAAACCATGAGAAGAAACTTTTCTCACAACAAGTTAACATTAGCTGTCCTTTCTTGGAGAAAAACTCAGACCAAATTAGTTCAAGTCTCTCAAAACACAACAGAATGCCTCTTGTTGATGACCTCTCATTTGTTTTCATTAAATTTAATACTTGACATTACAAGTTGACATATCTGTCTTTAACATTATATTTGTGAGTCTTGTTCCTATGACATTTTAGCTGAGCAGGCATAATATGCACATTTAAGATAGTCTATGGTTGTAAAATCTACCATACAACATGACTCAGATGCTGAATTTGCCTCTACATAACTAAAGTACTATCTTTGTTAGGGAATAGAATTTTCTAGGGAAAAAAATGTAATCTTAGTCTTGATTTTTCACTTAGGTATTTAATTTATTACAAAGAAGCCATATGACTAAACTACTTACTCAGTATAAAATATTACTGTGCTGGGTGTTATATGTAAGTGATGAATCACTAAATTCTACTCATGAAAGTAATATTACACTATATGTTAACTAACTAGAATTTAAGTAAAAACTTGAGTCGCTAAAGAAATTACTGCTAAATACTAAAAGTGATCAGAATGCTTACTTCTGAGAATGCTTTAAAACTAATATTATCACACCCATAGGAAACAATCATCTTTCACTGCAATGTAAGAATCATTTGTCAAGCCTGTTTCAACAAAATGTCAGGCTGACCCTCCACTGAGATCTGTGACTTTAATAGAAAAGAAAAATGTAACTTGCTTCCATTTCAACTTATAAAGTCCAGGCAGGATAGTGAGTCCAGGCAGTGGAGTAAGTTGTGAATACACTACTCAAACATGTCTCAAAATGCATGTCAAAGCTACTCTAGATACAGCCTAAAATGTTTACTTAATCCTGTGTTCACTTTATGATGTCTAAATTGATATTATCTTGAGATATGATCACCAATTATGCAGTCATTTGTTTAGAAAATTACTGAACAGCTGGTTTTCATCATAATTTTATTTGAATTAAAAATGCACTACATTGTTTTTGAACTTGATGATTGAAAGTGGCATCATTCCTTCACCTATGAGATCTTCCAGAATAAGGAAAGATTTCTTATGTCCATCATGCAGTTTATAGAGCTTTCAGTCATAAAAGTGAATCTCAAGGAATTACAGAATCTAGATAGTTTTGCCATTTAGGACACATAGAAGAATGGCAGTATGCTGCAGCTTTGAATCATTTTATTATACATATATTCTAACCCCTTTCAACAGATGTAAATTTGATAACTCTTACCTTCACTTTGTCTTTTCCAGGTATGACAGAAACTTTACAATCATAGCTGTAAAAAGCTCATTGAAAATTATATTCAATTGGTATATATAGTTTAGAAAAATTACTCCTCTGTGTTTTAGAATTAATACAGAAAGGATAAGTTCACCCATCAGCTTTTTAAGGTTGTAAAACTTAGCAAACCTGCTTTCTTTTTCCAACCCAACATAATAAAAATGTAATTTTACTACCCACAGAGGAATATCATATATGTGGCATTTGGAAAGTCATGGAAGTGATAGAAAGAAAATATCTGTTCACAAATATCTTATTGCAGAGTCTACATGACAGTCTTTCCCAGCAAAATCTTAACCTTTCACCTTAGAAATGGGAGAAGTCACAGTAGAAAAGGAAACAAACAAACAAACGAACAAACAATAAACCAAAACCCAAAAAACAAAAAACAAGAAAACTGTCTCTGGGTAATGTCTACATTGCCGGTTTTATATCAAAAAATCTATCTTGTAATATATTCTTAAGCTCCAAGAGAGAAGACTGAATCTGATCTTGGACTGTATCATTTCACCATATTGTTTTTATAACGTACAAAGCCATACATAACATAAATGTGAGAATAAAAAAATATTTGATGCAAACCTATATATTATAACATTTGCCTGTGAGGCAACCAGAGAGATGTAAGGGTATATAGTGTTTTCCTCATTCTTTGTCTCCACTAGAGGTTTTCAGCAAGCAAGATTGAAAATGCCTACAGTACTGGTGAATGTTCCAGACCTTCATTGCTTTCAACCCATTTATGGACAGAGCCAGTGCTGATGGACCTTTACCAAACCAAGAATACAGTTTTCTGAACTCGCTCCTTCACTATGTTTGATCTAGTTGGAATCTGTTTTTCCTCAAAGGTTGTTTAAAAGGTCCACCAAGTCACAGGCAAAACTCCAACTTCAGACTGAGCTTCTGCATTTGGACTTTGGCTTCTGTTCCAATCTTTCAGCATGGGACTAGTGGGAAAGAATACCTCTGAAGACTTCAGAGAACCATAAAAACCTTAAATGAAACCATTGCCTTCCATCTACTTCTTAAGATTAAGAATTATAGAAGTCCAACAATAAGAACAGAGTAAAGCCATCAAACAGTAAAACTGGCCAGTGTATAATAATATATAATTTATGCATAGGCTTTTTATCATATCAAATGGTAACTATAAAAAACACATATTGTGAGAAAAGTTTTCAGGAGGGGATGAATCTGTAAAACTTGACTACTTCCCAAGGTATTATGAAGATAAATTATAGACTAAAAAAACATAGAACTGAATGGAATCCATTTGGCTTTATTTAAGTCCTTTTTTCCCCCTCCTGATATACTGTCTTCCAAATTGGAAATAAAAATCTCTTAAAAAATATAGCTAAAATTTAGCTTCTAGTGGATGTGTACTTAATTTAGATGCACCCTAGCTTTTACCCCCAAAATGTCAATCTGTTCTTTTCATCTGATCCTGCCATATACATATTGGTCAAGTAAGTAAAGATAAAAGATATGCCTGAATATGTTATTCAGAAAATAACTGGACCCATTAATATACTTGCATTTTTTTATGTTTTCTTCATATATAATGACTTATTTCAATGTTTAAGCTAATGTGCTCTAATTGGTAAAGACAACTATTGTGAATCTTGTGCTTTATTCTTTATTGATTAAAACCTATATAGGTAGCTTTTTTGAACTTACTAATTAAAAAGAAATATAAAGCATCTTCTAAAATTTTGCTTAGGCATAGTCATAATTATAGTAAATGCTTGTAAGATGGTTACCAAATGCCAGTACTCTCCTGAGTAGTTTAACCTTCAAATCATCTATGTGGCAGTTACTATTGTGTTTCCAGTTTTACAAATGAGAAACCTAAGACATAGAGAATTTAAGAACTTCCCAAATGTCATAAAGCTCATTTAGTAGTTGAACCAATATCTGAAGCTAAGCACATCAAGAAATTTTGTTTCCACAAATATAGGTCCATAATCATAAATACTGAGATGTCAACCTCTGGATTATATGTACACAAATTCCAAAACCAGATTCAATTACTTTTAATTACATTACCAAAGAGTAAACTCCTGAGATCAAAGCACTCCTTGCTATTTTTTTTTTCATATGATTAAAAGAAGAAACTCAGATAAGTGGGCTTGGGTGGTAAAGTAGAAATTTTGAAGTCTACAGTACTTTATGAATGTTCTCTTTTTTCCAGTCTCTTTTCTTCAATTTAGCTTTCAATGAATACCAGAGTTTACTTAGGACATATCTTGATCATGCCATTCCCTTTGTAAAACTCCTTGTTTCTCTTCACTTTGAGCATGATGGAATTTAGCTATTTATCTTGGACAGTAATGCCTTCAGAAGTATTGGTCCTAAATCAAGCTTTTCTATGGCTCTCCATTTCTTTGTTCATGTTGCTCTCTCTGCCCAAAGTTCCATTAGTCATCTTCTCTTTCTTCTTCCCACTCTACCCTCCACCCTCTTTCTGCTTTGCATAGAGTCTCTGTCTCTCTCTCTGTGTCTCTGTCTCTGTCCCTGTCTCATATAAACATACACATTTCTTCTCTAAGAATTCATTTTACAATTTTCCATCTGCATTCATGACACAGTGAGTCTCCTTTTATTACAACTTACTATCTTCTTTTGGAGTTATTTATTTGTGTATCTGATTCTTTCAACTGTGAATGACCTGCCTGGAGTCTAGAGCTAGATTATTTATCTTTCTACACTGACTGCCCAGGGTTTTGTATATAGGAGATGCCTAATCAATGCAGTTTCATGAAACTGAACTGAACTGAGTCTAACTAGACTGAAGAATGTTTATTCCAAGTACATAAAAGAATTAGACACTATGCACAGCTCTGAGGCTTGAACTATTTCTAACAGAAAAATATTTTAGTTGTTTCTTTCCTTTGCATCTTGCACAATGCCTATCAGTGTTTGACACAGAAGTAGTGTCTGATACATTTTGAATGATTAAACAAATCCAATTGATTTATCCAATATCTCTGACAGAGATGAGGATAAAACTACTTTCTTAATTATGGCATCCTTGAAAGGCATCAACCTGGAGTTTACATGAACTTTGAGGCTAGTCTGCTAGGGTTTGAATTCTTGCTCCTTCACTTACTACCTGTATGACCTTGAACAAGTTATGCAAGTGCCTTACATTGTCATCTGTAGGATGAAAATGACATTAGTATAAACTTAATGGAATTGTTGGTAGAACTAAATTAGTTGATATGTATAAAGTGCTTAAGAGTATACCTGCCATATGGGGCGCCTGGGTGGCTTAGTCGGTTAAGCGTCCGACTTTCGCTTAGGTCATGATCTCGCGGTTCGTGGGTTCGAGCCCCGCGTCGGGCTCTGTGCTAACTGCCAGCTCAGAGCCTGGAGCCTGTTTCAGAGTCTGTGACTCCCTCTCTCTCTCTCTGACCCTCCCCTGCTCACGCTCTCTCTCTGTCTCCTAGAAATAAATAAAACATTAAAAAAAAAATTTAAAAAAAAAAAAAAAAGAGTATACCTGCCATATTATTATCTTAGCAAAAGTGTTAGCTAAGGTTATTATTTGTTATGTCTTCCATTTTTTTATACTTACTCTGTACTCTATGTCTATAGCAAGACACTTTCAAAAAAACGATAGTATTTTTCCCATATGAGAAAATACTAGAGTAGCCATAGTTATCCACATACAGTGCTTTTCTTTCATAAAATTGAAAAAAAATAACTCAGGCATATATGTCTTAATCCCTACCATGTCCCTAGAATATGTTTTATTTTCTTTGCTCCCTCTAGTTTTGCAATATTTTTTATTATTTGTTATTATTTTTCTACTGCAAAAAACACCATGATTGGACCTCATACTCAAAGATCTGCTTCTCCAAATCAAAAATTATACAATGGTGAACTAAATAAATAGGTAAAACAATGAAAAATGGTATAAGTTTAATGAGGTCATACTGAATGATTAATGCTAATTTACCTTTTATCATAAAAACATGTTTGTTCTATAAATAACAATATTTCATTTCCATCATTTTTATTGTTTCTTCATAATGAGGTCTTAAACTATTGAACTTTTCATGAATAACACTTTCCACTTTCCAAAACATTTCTACTAGACACAGATACTAACCTATAGTTCTCTTTCTCACTTCACTTTTGCTTGTTTGAACTTTTTGAATTTTCTTTCATTTCCTGACAGGATTGCTTTTCTTTCCTTGTGCAATAAGATTTTCATTATAGTTTTTGGATGGACACTTGTGATATAAAACCAGACCCAAAAGATTCATCACATATCCAAACAAATCTGACTTTCTCAACTTTCACTTTTAGCTTCTATGTAAAAGGCAGCTTTGGATTTACTTCTTATTTGCAAGCACTCTAATATGAATTCAGATTGTAGATTAAAACAGCAATATATGTGAGCTATTAATGTGGCTTTTCTTTTAAAACAAAAAGTCTTAATTTAAAACACATTTACCTTATAACTTCTTTTAGATTGTTTTAGTATTTTGACTTTTTGGCATTAATTCATCTGTTTGCTGCATCTGCTGACTCTTCCTCATGGTGATTTTCTTGTGAGGTTTGCAATCTATTAGAGTGGACTTATTTTTAGTTTGGTTTTAAAAATCCAGGTGGAGTCCAGAATGCCTTAGGTTATGAAACGATGGCTTATGGCTTTCCATTGCTGGAGACTCAGGGAACGTCAGTGATTTGGGACTAGGTCTGAAAGTTAAATTCTCATATCGTGTTACCCGCACCACCCAGGTAGTACAAATTTAGATGCTACATCAGCGATGATTCAGATCTAGCATTTTAATTTCTCAGAGTGCTTGTTTTTTCCAATAGAGGTCCAAGACAAATGGCAAGTTTGTTTGTACTTTCCCTGGTAAATTGTTTGGAATTTTTTTCTAGGCTATGAGTATTGAAAGTCTTTAGAGATTTTGTTTTTTATGTAAGACTCTCAGATTAAAACTCCCTCCTTTATTGGGGTTTGCAGCCATTTCTCCAGTCTCCTGGATATTAAAAACCCACCTCAAGTCACTAGGGCTTGTATCTTCTCTGAAATCCATGTGAAATGACTTGAAATCAGCTTTCTGTCACCTCTTTCTCTCTGATTGTTTTCTTCCTTTTATTGTTTAAATAATACCTGGTGATTTCTCTCTCTCTCTCTCTCTCTCTCTCTTTTTACATTTTACCTTCTCTTTAACATCAATCATTATATATGATAACATAATTGATGCCTATACTATATAAGATATTACAGAGAACACCACTAACCATATATATCTATATTCTTATCATTGATCTATTTGGACATTAAGACCTCTGGTAGAAAAAGTATGAGTGCCTTCCTGACAAAGGAAAGGTTACCACACAAGACGTTCTTGAGAAAATTCTCCTTAAATTCATCTTTTATGACCCTCTAGTTAGTTACCAGTTTAGAACCCTGGAAATCAGTACTATAGTTGGGAGACAAGTGACTAGAAAAGGCAGTTTTTCTAAATCGTGTGGTGTTCCTCATCACTTGTGAACTCCAGGTCAGCAAATTTTCCTACTGTCTATTGGTAAGCCGCAAATCAACCTAGAAGCACTCTCACGATCATTCACAGACATATACAGAGCAGAAAGGAATTTGGGTGCCTCTCACATATGCTGTCTTCTTATTTCAGCTCTGAAACTATGAATGTCCTTTTTGTAGTCTGTTCAGTGCCACCTTTTTCCCATTTTTATGCTTTTTGTCGGTAATTGTGCTGTTCAAAGTGGCCCCTACGTGTAGTATGGGAGTGTTACGTAGCATTTTTAAGCCCTAGAAGGATGCCACCTCACCGAGAAAATCTGTGTTAGGTAAGTATTGCTATGGCATGAGTTCTAGTGCTGTTGGCCATGGATTCAAGGTTAGTGAACCTGCAATACTGTAGATCCAGAACAGAGAGGAAATTTGCTCATCTGTATGTGAACCTGTTCTGGAAAGTACTAATGTCACATCTATGGTTTAAGATGAAGGTAGAGGGTAAAAGCTTTTAAAATGGAAAATAAACCAGATTTGTGGATTTACAACAGATAAACAAAACAAAATGAAAACAATACAAAACACATCATGGAGAGCATTGTTGTGAAGCTGAAAGCCAAAGAAATTTATAGTCGTGCGTCTTGGGGTTAGAAAAATGTTAAATCATTCTCACTAATGAGGACTGGTTTGGGTGTTTCAAAAGGTAATAGGCATGAGAAACATTAAACTTGCAGGCAAGTTCTTCCAATGAGTAGATTGCAGTAGAATTCTAAAAATATCTGCTAAGTGTTATGTAGGGAAAAGTTATCTGGAAGAGCAGATTTCGCATGCTGATGAGATCAACTTATTTTACAAGGCCATTGGCAAATGAACCTATATAACACAAATGACCTCCAATGCCCCAGATTTGAATTATTCAAATACTATAAAATTAATTGTTTATAAGAGATATATTAAATAAGGAGTCCATAAACAGAGAGATGCCTAAAACGAGGTTATATATATTAATAAAGTTGACAGAAATATGACCAGATACCCAGAGGAACCAAAGTCCCTATTTCTGCTAGGAGCAGTGGTTCAGGATGCACTAATTCAGTGCTTGCAGCAACTTTATGAAACATTACTGTGAATAATGAGAATTGACTATAACACAGATAGTTAATATGGACTATTATAACAGTTTATAGAGAGTGAGTAAATCTTCCATTAATTACATTCAAATGGAAATAAATATCTGAGTGTTATGACTGACCTCAGGTTTGAGAAGAATGCTAACATACAGAACTACCAGATCTCAGGAGACCGTGTCATTCATTTGCTAAAAGCAATGAGACTATTTTCTAAGGGGAATTGGCTGTATATTCAATTTTGCGTCTAGTATCTGGAAATCCATTCTCATTCCTATATTAACATGAATTTCATAAACTATTGAGATTGTTTAATAAAAACATTTTACTTAGCCCTCTCTTATAACAACTATAGAACTGTTTTACTTATATCCTTTATGTCCATTTTTCGTATTAAACTACAAACTCCTCAAAGATAGGAACCAGGTCCTAACTTTTTCAGTATCCTAGTGCCTAATGCAGGTTATGGTGTATAGCAGGTGTTAAATATTTGTCCAATGAAATTAATGAATAAAAACAAAAATGTAATTAATAATCCCAGGAAATGAAAACAATAGATTTTTAAAAACCATAATCAGAGTTCAATTTGAATTTCCTTGTGATTTCCCAGAATGTAATCATGGATAATACTACAGATTGTGTTTTTAAAACTATTTCAATTATGCAAATAATAGATACATAACCGTATAAAAAAATCTAAACATTAACATAATGTAATAGTGAAAAGTATACAGCCATTTGCCACCTATCCTCTTTATCCTCTCCCCAAATATTTTATTTGGTAAAGATAACTACAACTATAGTTAAAGGAAGCATGTGTAAACAAAACACACACACACAGGGCTTACTTTTTCTTTTAGTATTTATGATGTGTCCCAAATATTGATTTGGAAAGTATCAGGTGTCCAAAGATACAGTTTTATTTTGAACAACATCCCACATATATACTCCTTCTATGCAGTACACTCTGTCTACAATCTATTTAAACTAAAATGTGTTTGATATTAAGTTTTTCCAATCAGCAAAGACATTGTTATGATTATATTTACATGACCTTTGCATTCTCCATTTCCTGTGAAAGTTCTGGGGAATTCATGAGTCTGCCATCTCAGTACACTCTAAAATGTTAGCTCCAAAGAAAATGTAATTTTATAACTCAAGAAATCTTCAGATTAGAAATAAAAGGTAGATACTTATCACAACTCGGAAGCTGTCAATGGAGTGCATCCAGAGTTTAAAAAGGCTTAGACAAACCCTGGGGATTATTCATATGTCAAGAACTCCACATCACTGGCAAGCTGAAAGAAGCAGCTTATAGTTGATTTCTCAACTTGGATACAAACCAGAAACAACATCATTTGAATCATAGAACTCTTGCCAACAAAAGGATGTCACTATCATATTAAACACAAGTACCAGACAGACATGAGCAAACATCCCACGGTGCCTTTATATCTCCTCAAAAAGTCCAGCCCATCATCAATTGCTTATTACTAATAGCAGAAGAAACACACACTGCTCTAATTTTTTAATGACTACTTCAGAATGTTCACCATTTTTATTTATTGATCCCCTCCTTCAAATGAATTTTTAAAAATTCTGGAACCTCAATACTCTTCTATTGTATTCATTACTATACAGAAAAAAAAAAAGAAAGAAAGAAACCTTAAACTAGGTCACTTGATTTCTTTCATATTGTTTCCTCCAAGTTCAAACGTTTTCATCTTCTAATGGGCAACATCCTCAGATCTGTTAAGCTGAATACATGCAAGCTTCAGCACAATGTTCTGTGTAGTTGTAGCCTTCTTCGAGAAAAATAACAGTACCTGCCCACTGTAGAAAGCTACTCTACTTTCAACCAATACCTCCTTTCCAAGAGCCTAAAGTGGACTTCTCCTTGAAGTTGGTGGGTTTGGGAGACATTCACCAGTTTCATGAAAATAACCTCTGCATAATGAAAACAAGATTTGTAATGTGACTATAGCTTCAATAAAGCTTATTGAGCACCAGCTCTGTAATGAGTACACAGTAGATAAATAAATGTGAACACAGAAGACATGGTAAGGACATTTCCTTCTACTAAAGCCATTTTCACTATTGACCTCTAACTATGCTGGACTGCACTTATTAAAAGAACTAAGTAATCCAAAAATAAGTACCACCAGGATTTGGGGAGACAGATCACCCAGAATTTAGACTTTCATGGATGTTTGCATTAAAAAGGATGGATTACATAACTCCTTCAGAGGATATTAAGCATAAAATCGATAGATAGAAGATAGGAGAAAGGCACTGCAGACCATGAGAGCTAGAGCAATAAAGATACCAGACCCACTGAGGGTGATGAGCGGATGGAGAGGAGAGTTGGTGGAAAGAAGAGAAAAGGAAACATAGGAAGGAGAATGATTTTAGGATCTTGAATGACAAGTTCTGGCAAACTTTAAATAAATAAATAAATAAATAAATAAACAAAATTTACTCATTTATTCACTATAATCAACAAAATGCTTTTATATATTCATCAGATTGGTAGTATATAGGTAAACTGCTTCACTAGAATTGGGAAAAATAGGTCAGAACTAAACAGAAAGAAGCAGGAGAACAAATAGAAAACCTGGACTTAAAAAACACAAAAACCTGGAGTTTACAGAGTGGTTAACAAAACAATATCCACTGAGTTTAAGAAGGTGAGTTTGAATCTGAGCAGTTGGGGTGCAGGATCATGAACCCAAGCCAGAACAAACAATCAGAGTTTGGAGTATGAGTGATAAGGGTGGTAAGTGAAAAAGTGTGGTTTCCAGGAGGTATGAAGAGGTTTGAGTCACAGATAGGAGCCCTGAATATTATCCTTCATAAGCAAACTCCTACTCTGTCTCAGAAGCAGCCCTGGAGCACCCCACATAGCCTCTACAATGGTCAGGCCTGAGCCTTCAAGTGTAGAAAATAAGGGAGGGGGGGAGTCCTTGAATAGAGAGCAAGGTAGTTTCCAACCTCAAATATCCAGAAATCTCATGTAATTCTTTGCTTCTACCCACATCTTCTGATGTCATATGGAGACATTCAGACTTAGAACAAGTGTTAGCCATGGACTCTTGGGCAATTTCTTCTTAGCATTAATGTTCCCTAATTCTGTTCTTGAATACTCACGTACAAATTTCATAACTCCAGTGGCCTTCCCTGAGAAACACACAAACTTTTCTAGGAGCTGAAGTTTCCGTACATAATAAGCCTGCATAGACTCCTTGTTTTCTAAGCAAATTGCTGCAAGTCTTTGAAAGATTTTTCTTTTTTGCCCTACTCTACATCCCCCCCTCCACTGCAAAAAAATTAATAATGCTGTAAATGGATTTTCTATTACTTTTTAGAAAAGATTAGGTAGACTATTGTATTACAACAGTGCTTTTTAGAAATACATGTCTACCATTTAGAGATCCATAGATATATTCAGAAAAAAAAAAGCATATTTCTTCAGTGAGTAGAGGAGTCTGTACTACTGGGTCTGTTTTAAATAAATGTAAGAGTGCAATGGAAAAAGAAAGAAACCCAAAGAGTATTTTGGGAATCAAGGGACTCAGGGACTGTGTTTCTAAAACTGGAAATGTGGCACAGATCAAGAGACTTTAATCAGCTAGTGGGTTTGTGACTCTAGATATAAACTTGGAGTTTCCCGCTTTCACCCCACTATTTATTAGTTGTTTTTACCATCTCAGGATATAAAATTGGATGATACTCTCAATTATTTAAAATTATAACAAAGATATCATTAACCTTTTATGCTAAAATGTGCTTTTTACTCATTATTTATTTCAAACAGGAAGTGAAACCTGATGTCTAAGGGGTAAGTCTCTTGCCCATGGCAGCAAATTTCTGTTGTGCTAAGAAAGATACTATAAACTTCATTCTAAACACAGAGGATGTGCTAACCTACCAGTATCCTCTTTTATTTCACAAGCAAAGTTTGGAAACGATATCAGTCATTTGAATCTTGGCCAAATATTTTTAAGTTCCCAGAATTTGAAAAGATCACTTGGTACTTTTAGTTTTAATAAGTCAATGAAATTATGTTTAAGGTCAGCACAATAAATAGGCCACCTTTTTTTTTTTTTTTTTTGGATATCAGAAAGATCCAAATTCATGAAACTAAAAAAATATATTCTGTTCATGAAACTTCACCATTAGTTTTCAGGCAATCTCACACTGTTCTTGAACAACCACAGATGAGCAGTAAGTCATGAAGAAGAATGTGTCCAATGGAGGGCATATGATGCATGAGAACGAAGGAAGCATATTTTATTCTAGTATCTGCAGGATTTAGGACAAATCACCTACACTCACTAGACTGCTCTTTCCTCATTTGTAATAAGAGTTGCAAGTGGGTACTTCTAAAATCACTTTCATTTTTAAAATCCTGAGACAATATATCCTGCAGGTAAGAGACCAACAATTTCTTGAGGGGCAGGACCCTCTTATCTATATCTGTACCCACCAATGAGAATGGTCCCTGCCAACCAGCTGGAAACACCCCAGGAAGAAAGGAAGAACACAAACATTTATCATGTATATTCTGTCTGTGACCAAGAACTGGTCTACACATTTATTGTAAATACTGGGTTTCATCCTCACGACCACCTCTGTAGAATTTTGATTGTTGTATCTCCTTTGTACTTGGGTTCACTGAGGCAGAGAGAGGCCAATTAAATGATGCAAATTTACACGGTAAAGAGCAAAAATGTGATTTGAACAAAGGTATAGATGATCCCATGTTCATTGATGTGAAATGTTGGGGTCCAGGAATGAATGGTCAAGAAACAACTCTTGAGATGTCTTTGGTACAAAACACATGGTCTTATTGAAGCATGGGGACAGGACCTGTGGGAAGAAAGAGCTATACTGGGGCTGTGAGGAGTGACTGGTTATGTACTTTCAAGTTGGGAGTCATGAGATCCTTCACATGTTTATCAGTGGGTTATATGCTTGAAGGTGATTGCTAACATATATCTTGGGGGTGCAGAGATAAAGGAAGTTTCCAAAGGGATTTTCATATGTTAAAAGACTTAAGGGCTCCTGGAGGTCATGCTAATGTCAAGCTAAGGTGGCCTTTTGCCTCTAGCAAAATATTAACATCCAGGCAGTTGAGTTTCTAGAGCAAGGTCACCCTGCCTGTCTGAAGGACTTGTCAATGGGATATAATCCTTTCTACATTCCCTTTACCTTTGTTTTCCACATCATCTTTGCTTTGCAAATCATTGATGAACATATCTGAGGCAATATATTTTTTCCAAGATAATTTACTTGAGAGCTGAACACATATATACGTACATTGAAAAGAAGAAATTATGAAAGATGTGGTTTTCAACTGTGCTCTAAACTTTTGCTCTCTCTTGGATCTCTTCTAAAACCACAGCAAATCAATCATCTGGCATCCTTGGAGGTCTCTCACGGGTCAGCAGGGGCTCCTGTACAGCTGTGTGTTTCTGGCACATTATAATGGGAGCTGCTCTTGCGTGGCCTCAGACATGCTGCTGTAGCTCAGGGTGTCACTGTGCCAGTACGGGTTTCCTCTATCTCATTTGCAACTTGAGAAATTTCAAAATCATACTCTCTTTTGTAAACTTTCTTGACCCACAGTTGAGAGGAAAGAGGAGGATATTGAAATAATGACCTACAGGACTTTAATATCCTCCCTGCAGTGTGCCCTGAGGCAAATGTGATCTTGGATATCAGAAAAATCTAATCTGATTTGGGGTATCTTAGAAATCACTATTCTCTAGTGGGCATCACAACCTTCTCACTATGTTTCTTATACTTTTTTGGTGAACTGACAGACCCATATGAAAATTATGGAAAGACCATTCAAGCATATACTTTGATGTATATGCTTTTAAAATTTTGAATTTCATAGATCCAGGTTTTAGCAGGTTGATACCTTAGCAAACTTAAGTCATCATCAAGATAATCTTAGAGGTTACTATTCATTAATGTCTACAAAAGTCATATTTAAATGTAGAGGAACCTTTTCCCCTAATGTAAATCTCTAATCCTAAGGCGCAAGTCACTGATCATTATCTGTCAGATGGCATTCAAGCAAGAGTATCCTAATTGATCCCCTGCTATGGTCTATTCTCCACAACAGCAGCCAGAATAGTTTGTGCAAAATGTAAATCAGATTGCATTCTTCTAATGTGCAAAATCTTCTATAGGCTTCCCAATGTATTCAGGATGAACCTATGCTACATACCAGAGCCTATAGGTCAGCCACTTCAACCCCAACTCCTGCCAACTTTATCCAGGCATCTCTAACCTTTCTTGATTGGGACAAGTTCATTCCCTCCAGCAGATCTTTGTAATTTGTATTCCCTCTGCCTGTTCTCTCTTCCCTCAATTGTTATATGCCACATTCCTTCACTCTATTCAGGTGTCTATAAACTTCAGCTTCTCAGAGAAGTCTTCTTCACAGTCTGTTCAAAATGGTATTACCCTTCCTATCCACATTTTACCATGCATTATCTTTCTCCACCTTTAGTTTTATTCATAAAACTCCCTTCTACCTGGCATTATATTAGTTTTTTGTATATAAATTTATAATCCATATCCCTACAATAAAAAGTAAGTTCTGTGAGGACAGTAATGTAAATCAGCATGGGGCGCCTCGGTGGCTCAGTCGGTTAAGCGTCTGACTTCGGCTCAGGTCATGATCTCACAGTTCATGGGGTGGAGCCCCGCATCAGGCTCTGTGCTGACAGCTAGCTCAGAGCCGGAGCCTGCTTCAGATTCTGTGTCTCCCTCTCTCTCTGACCCTCACTGTCTCTCTCTCTCTCTCTATCAGAAATAAATAAAACATTAAAAAACAAAGAATGTAAATTAGCATATCCCCAACCCTTAAATAGTTTTCTACCTCAGTCATTAAGTAAATGAATGGATATAAAACACATTTTTTACGTATCTTTAGCATAATATTCACCATTACCAACATTAAACAAATATTAACTTCCTTAAAATTACTTTCTCTCTTAGAGTCATGTAATTCAGCTATTTTTAAAAGATTATAACTACTTATTTTCAGCTAAAATGAACCCAGAATTAACAACACAAAAAACATAACATCCCAAACAATACATGAATTAATGCAAACAAATAAACAAATTAAAAAAACTGACTGCTAGGTTTCTATTTCAACAATTATTATTCCGTAACGGTCCTTGGTTCACTATTCTACTTGATATCAGTCTTTGAAAAATGAGGACAATATGTGACCCTGTGCAAGTATGCCCAGAGTAGAGGTGAGTAAAAGGAAAAGGACCCTCAATAGATTATTGGTTGTGATTGTAAGTGAAGTCACTCTTGCTCAACCCTGGGTTTCTAGAGCTGGGGTGGAAGCTTTAAGAATATGATATGGAGGTCTCTGACTTAACAAATACACTGTCTTGAATGATGGCACTCCATCCTTTCAGAATGTGTCCTCCAAGATGGCATTTTGGTTGCATCTTTAGAAGTCTATTTGAGCATTCAGGCCCGTCTATGGCTGGCTACCTCTAGATAATGCAGTATCTGATATGATGAGAGAATCCCATGGTCATGGTTCCAATCCACTTGTCTTTCACTATAGAGAGAGCTCCACATTAGATGCTATGATGTGTGGGACCCCATACCTGTGTATCAAATATTCCATAATTCCCAGATTGTAAGGCTCGTCGGGGCAGGAAAAGCAAATACATACCCAGATTAAATATCCATGCCTGTGAGAAAGAGCTGTTGGTTCCTCCATGATGGAAAGGCCGCATTGTATTCAACCTGCACTGAGTATCTAGTTGGTCTTCTCAATGAATAGTGCCATATCTGAGGCTCAGTTTTGGTCACTATTGCTGACATTGAGAGACAGTACAATTGGACTTGATAAATAAGAGCCCATATTGTTTGGTTCATATGTGTGGCCTCTGTCTTTACCACTATGACCATTCCATTTATGTGTTTATCATTCTATTTCTAAGGTAATGGCAAAGGCTAGGTAATGTGAATTGGCCCAGTCATTTTGTCTACTCGATTCTTTAGTATCTCAACCATGGTGGATACTTTCTAGTAAGAGTTAATGAATAATATAAAATGTTTTCATTTTGTGCCTACTCCCATTTCCCAATTCACATGCCTATACCCTTGACATCCTCATCTCTAATCGTCTGCACCTTTTTCTTTGTAGGCACCTGAAAAGACAGGCCATTGGCCTCCCTCCAAGAATCTGTATATATTCTCACAATGGGCCACTTCTTCCATACAAGGCAGATAACCAGGAACACTGCTCACCACTCCACTCATGAGACAGCTTCGCTGCCTTTCAGGTCCATTTTTGAATGTGGCAGTAATTTAGCTGCTGTCCATTTCTAGCTTGCACTATAACGAGGGGCCATAAGGGTGCTTTGGGTCACTGAGTATCAATGCCAACTGAGATGCTTTTTCCTGTAGCCTGGAAATATCTGGCTACTCCTCCTTTTTCCGATGTACAGTCACTTGAGTAAAATGGGTTGTGGGCCTAATGGGGAAAGACTGAGGGAACTGTAACAGTATGCTTGCCAAAGTTGCTTCAGTCAGTGGATTCCAGATCTGCACATTGGCTTAGATCTCAAAACTTAGCAAGGGATTCTAACTTTTATTTGGAGATAACAACTCTAAGCCTCCTGCTCCTGCATTCTTGTTTTTTTTCTCCCCCCCTCTTTAAAAGGGGACAAAGAGTAAATGTTAAGTGGTACCTTTTGTCCCTAAAGACTCTGTGTTCTGTTTTATCATCTCCACAACTGTCTGTGGGTCAAGGCCCCGTAGCTGTCCCTTCAACTTTGCTGGTCATTAGAGTAACTGTAGCCTCCTGGATTCTGGTGATTAAGAACTGCTACCTGGCCTTTATTAATTGCAGGCCTCATCAACCCTCAGATATTTAAGCCCAGTTATGTGTCTGCCCCCCCCCCCCCGCATTGTCATCTATGGCCTGCAGAGGAGGCCACTACCAATATTCTTAAAGATGCTGATGTCTCTCTCTGGCAGTCAGATGACTATGCAATTGTGACTTTGAGGGAATGAGAGAGGCAGGCAAATTTGGGTCAAAGTGACCTAAGCTGCTGTGCCATCTAAGAAACATTCATCAAGGCCATTGGGGAATTGCTGGACCAAAGCTATATGTCTGTGGAGTTTCTTGTCTCCCAGGAATAGGTCTGCCTTTCTAGCTCTGCCACACTTAGTCATTGGCTGGGAGTAGCCCAAAGAAGTGAATGCAGTGATGAATTTCAGAGCACAACAACTGGGACCCTGGGTCAATTTTGCTCCCTGTAGTCAGACGTCTATGAGGCACATTCTCATGGGCCACCACATAACCTAAATGGTTACCAGTAATAACATGCATGAATAAACTGTGATATATTGATTCAGTAGAATACTACACAACAGTGAAAGTCAACAAGTTTCTGCTATATACAACATAATGGATGAATCTCACAAACAGAATGTTGAGTAAAATAATCTAAGCACTAAAGAACACATACTATATATTTCCATTATCTGTTCAAAATCAGGCAAAATAGACCTATAATGTTAGAAGCCAGATAGTTAGTGGCTACTTCTGAAGAGAAGGGAAGAAAAGTGACAGGGCTTGGGTACACGTGAGTCTTTTGACTTTCTAATACTTCTCTATTTTCTGACCTAGGAATAAACAGGTATGCTCATTTTGCAATATTTGTCAAGCAGTACACTTATTATTTATACTCCTTTTTATGTTGTACTTAATAAAACTTTTATTTAAATTAACAAATATATATATCACAAACCCATAAATAACTTCATTGATTATCCTCATACTTATATCCATGTGAACTTATGTGAATGTTTCTGCATGTAGATTTCTAAAAGTAGCTTTTCTGACCACTGTGAAATTTTAAATTCCAATATTAACATTAAGTTAGCCTCCAGAAAGGGTGTAAAAATATCTGCTCTTACCTACACCATGACTAATATTGAATATTAACAATCATTTTATGTTTTTGCTAATCTTGTAGGTAAAAATACAATCTTGTTGTTTATGGGTATACAGTATGCTTTGATGACCACTAGTGATCATAAGCATATTTTTATGCTTATTTGAAATTAATGTGTCTTCAACTGGGAACAGCTTGCTCATTGTGTGGGCTTTTGTATAAGGTCATCTTTTTCTTGTGAACAGTAGAAACTCTTTTTATATTAGGAGTATTTATCTTTCATTTAATTTGCTTAATAAGACCACCTTGATTCATAATACTAAAATTTTTAAATTTTTTACTGTTTATTTATTTTTGAGAGAAAGAGAGGCTGAGTGTGAGCAGGGGAAGAGCAGAGACAGAGGGAGATACAGATTCCTAAGCAGGCTCCAGGCTCTGAGCTGTCAGCACAGAGCCCAATGTTGTGCTTGAACCCATAAGTCAAACTGTAAGATCGACCTAAGCTGAAGTCAGGCACTCAACTGACTGACCCACCCAGGTGCCCCTAAAATTTTTATATCATAACAAAGAGGAAATATTTTTTACTCCAATGACAGGAGGGCTTGTGCCTGGATCCTCTAAAAGTCATATCACACTATTAAGGAAAAGTGAAATATAACAGTGGTTTATGAGTAAATACCATCCTCATTTTATATTATATAGAACTATAGTTTTATCTTCCTCTAGAGGGGTCTTTTACCACCTTGATTCTTGCAATAGTATTAAAATGAAATCCAGGAGAAGTTTTGAAAGGCAAGGATGTGTAGTAGGATTATATGGTTACTCCTTAATTCATTTTCATCTATTGCTTTACAGGCCAGTAATTGAAAAATAAAAGCTTATTCACATTTCAATCTTTTTGGTTATTCTTACACCATTTTCCCAAATTTCTCAGTAATTTTTTCTACTGTTACTCCTTCTTGACTATTAGTAGTTTTATGTTCATATATTCATGACTGTAGAACACAAAAGGCAAGAATGTGGAAGCCCAAGGAGAATTTCCTTTAATTTAATGAGACTGTTCCATCCTACTTGGTGGAATGAAGAGGAAGCTGGCAACATCTGTATCATGTTTCCTTATCTATATTGTTCTTCACAGACTTAGTGTGTATCAAATCTTCCTCAGGTAATTGTCCTTTTATGTTTTAATAACTTTGAATGTACATTTCAAGATCTAATCATCTATCACGTTCCTTCCAACACTTAGGATCTAAAACACAAGGCATCACAATGTCTGACCTAATTTCATATCTTTCTACTTGACAGTTTTTCAAAATTACACAGACAAAATAACCATCAAACTCACCGTAGAAATATTTATCATTGCTGTTAACCATAACTCACTGGTCCTAAGGTACACATTATTTTACATTTTAACATCTCTGTAATTGGAAGGTATCTTACAACTAATAGCACATAACAGTTTAAATGGTAGTGTTTTTATTTATTTCATTTTAATGTTACATAAAATAATGATACACTTTACAACTAATAGCCTTAAAGTGATGAGATCAATAATAGCACATTTTATAAAACTATTGAACTTTTTTGTTCATGCTCAGACTTTCTGTCTAACTTTTGTTCTAGTAATTCAGTTTTTGGTGTTAAAACAAAAACTTTGAGTCTCTCTAGCAATCAAATCAAGAAAGCTTAGCTGTTAAAGTTCTTTGTGGGGTTGTTAAATGTCTGCCTGAAATGTGTGAACAATTACAGAGATGTGATTTTTGGAGCCAGCTATTCGTTTGCAACTTGGGAAAGTATTATTCAAGTAATGATAATATTTTTCTCTTTAATAGCTAGAGGTCTTTAATCCAAATAATCCGTTGAATGTTTTCCAGACTCTACAGATTAGAACTACATCTGCTCCTAATGAAAATCTATTTAACTTCAGGGAAAAGCCTGGTCACTATTTATGACAACCAAAGGCAACACAGTATAGTAAGAATAGGTCTTCCATAAGAGCTAATTCTGACCAAAGCAATAAGAAAAACTAGAGAGAAAGAATACATTTGTTATTTGGCTGGGACTGTACAGTGGATTTTAAACTGTAACTATAATCTCTAGGATTCTGTAAAACTAAACTGTCTGCCTTGAATGTTCTATATTTTATTTTTCTAATTTCATGTCTTTCACATTGCTATTTACTACTATTTGTCTCATAGTTAGCTCTCATTTCTTCTGGGTAGTCTCTCCAATATCTCCAAATAGGTCAAGTGCCCCAGTTAAACACTGTCTGCCATCCTGCACTTACTCTTTCACAAACTGTATTGTAGTTGTGTGTCTATCGGTCTGTATTCCCCACTAGATCATGAGCCTTTGAAAACAGAGAAGATCATGCATAATTGTGCATCAATTGTCTAGCATAGACTTGGCCCACTTAGATGTTAAATAAATAGTTACTAGATGAGTGAATAAATGTATGACTAGCCATCTGGTCTGGAATTCCTTTCAAAAAAACAAAGAAAGAAAGAAACAAACAAATCCACAACTAACTCTTTTTGACAAACTCAGATTCCTGAGGCTATCTCCAAGGAGGTCAAGCCAAGGAAAGCAGACCAAATCAGCCTGTTTCAACCCAGACTCAATAACCTAGAGCCTTGTACAGGTAGGCACTACCTAGGGACAGAAAGTATCAATTCATTGTCAACCTTTTTCAAAATTTGAGCAAATATTTGGCTTGTTATGACATTCACAAATAAATAACTACCTTGGGCAAGTATCATATGTACTGTTTTCTTCCTCCTAATTCTGCTGCAAAGTGCATTCCAAGGAAAGCCCCACCAAAACAAATTTCTATTGCCTAAGTCCCTGCCCAACACAATAATTGTGAGTGTGTGGGTATACCAAACACAGGAGAAAGATCCAAGCCATTTGGTTGGCACTTTACAGATACATGACTTATGAGAAAGTTCTTCCTACAGTCACACTGAATGCCTGGTGTAGTAGAGGCAAAATGCCATAAGCCGAACATCATAGAAATATAGAACAAGTCCTTGATAAAACCATGGAGAGAAGCCAGCAAGCATCACCACACCCAAGAATCATGAGATTAAAATAACTCAAACATACTCCAGAGCTTTTTGATTTATTGTTTTGTTTTTCGTATTTTCTCTCAGTTTAAAGAATTTTTTTATTCTTCTTTTTCTTTTGATGTTTTATTTTTTTCAGCTTTATTGAGATATGATTGACAAAATAGTAGGGTAATGACATTTTTTTTTAATTTTAGAGAGAGTGTGCACATGCAAGTGGAAGAGGGTGGTCAGGGTGGGAGGCCAGGAAGCGCTGAGGGGGGTAGAGAGAGAATCTTAAGCAGGTTCCATGCTCGGTGTGGAGCCCAATGTGGGACTCGATCCCACAACCCCAGGATCATGATATGAGCTGAAATCAAGAGTCAGACACTCAACCTGCTAAGCCACCCAAAAGCCCCAACAAAACTGTAAGATATTTAAACTGTACATCATGGTGGTTTGATATATGTATACATTGTGAAAGACTTCTCACCATCTAGTTAATTAACACACCCATCATCTCACATATTTATTTTTTGTTGAGGGTGAGAACATTTAAGTTCACTCTCTTAGAAAATTTCCATTACATGAAACAGTGTTATCTACATATGTCACCATGTTTTACATTACATCTTCAAACTTCATTTGTCTTATAGCTGAAGTTGTACCCTTTTACCAGCTTCACCTACCCCACCCCCACCAGCTCCTGGCAACCACTTTTATACTCTCTGTGTATGAGTTTGACTTTTTCTAGCTTCTTTGTATAAGTGATACAATGCAGTATTTGTCTTTCTCTCTCTGGCTTATTTTACTTAACATAATGCCCTCAAGGTCCACCCAGGTTATTTCAAATGACAAGATTTCTTTCTTTCTTGTGGTCGAAAAATGATATATATATATCACATATTTTTTATCCACTCATTTGTTGATGGACACTTACATGATTTCCATACATTGGCTATTGTCAAGTTTTAAAAATTCTTGATTTCAGCAGTTAACCAAGCTGGTAGATACATACCAACTGCTAAACTAGAAAAAAATACAAGTAAATGTCTTTCATATTCAAAAATCTAACACATTAACGTGTGTGTGTGTGTGTGTGTGTGTGTGTGTGAGAGATAGTCATTCCCAAACTAAAACTGCAAAATTGTCCATATCACGTGAAACAAGATAATGTTAATTATGTCACAGAATATCTGAATCTAATATCTTTGGTGACCTTAGGCCAACAAGAAATGTCACCTTGTACAGTGTTTAATCTCTAGGCCTATTAATCCATAATTTCTTCTTATTTTACTGAAATACATATGTAATACAATTGGTGTGCAGTCCTGGAAATACATATAATAAAATATCTATGCATGCAAATACACTTTTTAGACAGTGCTTCAGTCCTTTCCTCATGAGACTTTCTCAATCAATATAGTCATGACTAATTGGCTTATTGTCACAGAATAATTAAATTTTTGCCAAACATTCAGTACAAGAATATGCTTGCACAAATCTATTTTTATGTATATTTGGTAGATTTTAATTTAAAAATTTTTAAATGTGTGTGTGTGTGTGTGTAGTCAGAATTGGGTGGGAGCAACACTGTACTTCAAATAAAATGTGTAAAACTTGATACCACACATTTTGACAGACATCATCTGTCTCTTCCCTTGGCATTCTGGTTGAATTTGTCCATACAGGCTGGATTTTTTCCCAAGGACCAAGAAACAAGCTGATGTAATGCTCATTTTCAATTCAAACTTGGCATTGGAAAGACAACAAAGTGAAAGCCAGTTTCTTTCAAAGACTAATAAAAACATGAGTTGTGCCAAATACCCCTAAAATATACTGGGCAGTCCATGAACCCTGTCGCTTAGTGCTGTAAACATATGACAGATTTTTGCCCCTGCTCCTCTGTATTTATGTAAAGTGTATTCTACATGAAACCCACAAATTCCCATCACATGCAGTCTAGCCCACCCAAGACATGCTAATGTCTACTTTCCCTGGTCCATAAATGAAGATAGGGACACTCTAAATCCTCCTGGTACAGGGATGCTTTAGTAAATCAGTCCAGTTCTGTGTTGTTTCCTCTGGAAAATTATTGGTTATGCCCTATGGTGTTTCCATTTCACTTACTTTCTGTGATGCCCCCACCCCCAACTATGTTTAAATAAGGACTGTTAGATGGAAACCTTAAAATGGCACCTTTTTGGGGGAGATGTGCCTTGTAATTGCAATTTTATGATCTGAGGAAAATGGATTTTGGGGGAGACTTTAACCAATTTCTTGGTATTTGTACAATCAGAGTTAGAAATAATGTTTTAGATCTCAAAGTCATAAAAGTTCAATAATTGGCAGCTACACCATTGAATCTATTTTAGTTTTCGAGTAGTGGGCAAGCTATAAATGCTCAGAAGGAGAAAGTGTAGTCTACCTAGAGGAGTGCTGAACTAGCATTGCAGTCATGGCTTTGGAGCTCAATTTTCAAAGCAAATTGTAGTCAAAGTTTTAGATATTGATTATACTTATCAAGATTAAACCTATACCTAGAATTAGTAAATCACTGCCTGCTTTTTTCTCCTCCCCTTGTAAGAGTCCAAAAGTCCTCCAGGCTAAGAGGAAGTGCTACTTATCCCATCCTGGCCTGAAGGAGAATTTGGGATAAATTGGAATACAAACACAGGCATATGACCTACACAATAGCAATTAAAATGCACTTTGTCCAGGGTGGGCTACAGGAGACAACAGCAAAAGGTCTTTTATGGCCTGCCAAACATTAGCATTATTTGAAAAGTACTTACCAGATCAGTAAATTCAAAACAGGGAGTCATGGATGGCTCTAGCAAAGGTAAGGGAGTTGAGGGGAGGAGGAGAGTCCGCATCCACCAGCCCAGGGAAACTGACATCACAATGTCAGTTGTTTAGTGTCTAGAAGCACCTGAATCAATGTGGGGGTATGGAAAGGTGGCCAGCTCTGTCAAGTATATTCCTTGTCACCATTATTTATTCCAAATCAACATGAAGAGGAAAGTGTGTGGGGTTCATTGCTCATTACATAAATGGTGAGCGCAAGACTAAATGAAATGTGGCAATCATCGAAAGAAAAGAAGAGTAGTAAATAGTCCTCAGGACTTGTAGATTCTAAGTTCATGAATTTGCACCATGAACCAGATGTGAACACAAGGTCAAAGCTATGTGGATGTGTAATGAATATGACAGGATACTGAAGTTTCACATCTCAACCACCACATCTGTGCTTGTTTTTTCGTTTGTTTACTTTTTCATATATACCTTTTTTTCCCAATCTATGGAGTTTGTGAAAAATTTTCCGTTCCATTGTCTTCTGTTCTTATATTCCAGCACCAAGAATTTAATATAATTTGTCTTAAAAGCATCTATACAGGAAGGAACTTTGAAAATTAACTGGGTATTCTTATCACAAGAAGATATACCTGCCTCAATGAGGAACACATTTCCTAATCTGGGGATAACAGTGTTTAGTGCTTTCCAACAGAGATAGGAAAGTCAAGGGGAGTGCCAGGACAATACAAATGCCAACTAAAGTTTGAGGAGAAAATAAAAATTCACAAAATCAGTGTAAAATAAGGGGACAGACATGATACTAGAATTCTGAATCTATTTCTGTTAAGTCAATGTCTTGACAGCTTGCTGAATCAAAACAAAAAATTAATGAAAGAGGAAGCAACTTTAAAGAACTAACAAAACCAGAAATTGGCCTGTTGGAACCAGAGATATCAAAATTAGGGGAATTTGAAATTCACATTTTCTTACAATTTAAATTCCATGATATATTTGAAGACTTTACCAAAATAACAAACACAACATGTTCAAGAAAGTTCATCTGCATCACTGCTACATCCACGCAGAATGTGTTGTGTTCTAAACTTTCTGTGATACTATTATTCTCTCTGAAAAGCAAATGTGGTAGGAGCTTAGTTTCTCCCATTTAGTTCAAATTTCTATCCATGGTATTTCCTTTACAGAACAGGATATGTATGCACCTTAACATGGACCACTGAGAGAATCAGATGCCACTCTAAATTAGTCTAAGTCCCTTCTGGCTGGTGTTTCCTATTATCTCCAGAAAAATACTGCAAGTGAAAAGAAGATATTATTAAACCAACACATTCAGCGTCCATTAAAAAATTATGTTTCTCACTTTAACTTATTACTATTGCTAAATCACATTTTTTCCACAAATATGGAAAATGGAAAATGTTGTCTTACTTAACAGTTTATTAGACAATATTTGAGGTTGATAGGCTTAAAAATTAAAACAGAAACCTGTCATGTTTATTAAAAATGAACACATAAGGCATACTTAAAACAATGAGAACAGACTATAAAGAACACAATCAAAATTTAATTGCTTGACAATAAAGTATTCCTAAAAGTTTAAGTGGTACAGAGTCTTAAATTTAATTGGACGTTGAATGCAAAAATACTAGTATATCAGCCTTCCAACAAAATTAAGAAAGCCACCTCCATTCCTTTAATTACTGTTTAAAAATAAAATTTCTACTGAGCTACATTCAGGATGATTATCTGCCCAAACATGCAGAAATTAGAGTGACCTGTCACCAAAGACTTGACTTATACGAAGAACTGAATATTTTCTGCTTCCACAACAAACTTTCCTAACAACATCATCCTGAAGCACTTGGGCATATTCTCAACTTCTCTATATATGCCTTTTACCTGGAGAAACATGCAAGATCACTAACTTAAATTGTAATAATAAAACAATTTCTTTCCCCAGAATATGAACACTGTTCCAGACACAGACCTTACACATACTACCTCATTTAATTGTACAATATGGTCCAAGATGGATATTACTTGTCCCTAGTTTCCTGGTAGAAAACAAACAAACAAACAAACAAAAACAAGGTTAAAGTTTTTTCCCAAAGACACAGAGCTAAGAAGTAGTGGAAATAGTAAAATACGGATTCAGATCCAGATCTGTCTGATTCAAAAGCCTTGGTTCTTTTAGACAGAGTAGGAAATGAGGAAAATGGTCATCTTTTAATCCTCACCAGCCAGCCCATCCCTGATGGATGTCATCAATTTGGAACACTGTAATATACCAAAGCACCACTGACAAATGAAGAATGATTGTAAGCATTCATGACTACCACCTGAGATAAATGTTAATTATAACTGCTGTTCTATAGGTAATGTAGCTAGCTAAATGTTAACTCCATCCTAATCTCAGGTGTTCATAAATCTATGAACATGGAAAGTAAATTAAGGTAGAGATTTGTATGCCTAAGCTATCCTATCTATATAAAAAATAACACAATTTAAAAATATTTCTATAACAAAGAGAAAGTGAAGTTACTGTGGAAAAAAATTTTAATGTGAAAAATGTTAAATTAAAAAATAATGATATCTTCCAAAAGAAATGATTCCTACAAAAATGCATAACCATAAATATCTTTCAGGTAAACTGGAAAACAAAATGCTGTTAAGTTTCATCAATTTTCAACTCTTTTTTTTAATTTTTTTTTTCTGAGAGAGAGACAGCATGAGCAGGGGAGGGTCAGAGAGAGAGGGAGACAAAGAATCTGAAACAGGCTCCAGGCTCTGAGCTAGCTGTCAGCACAGAGCCCAACACAGGGCTCGAACCCACGAACAGTGAGATCATGACCTGAGCCAAGGTCGAATGCTTAACTGACTGAGCTACCCAGGCACCCCAATTTCCAACTCTTTATAAAAGTGCACTTAAATTATAGAAAGTAATTGTAATACTTTATGATTTGTGAATATGCAGGAATATTTTGGAGACAATGACTTAAACCTAATGAAACAAACCTTGTGGTAGAGGGTGTTGGATGTCTTCCATTATCTATTCTTCCTCTTTCTTTCATTGAGAAATAAAGACCTGATTTTTATCTGGTGTATCATCACCCAAAATATGAGAAGTAGTCTTCAAAAACAGTCCCCAATAATTCCCCACCTCCACATGTATATACATGTTACTCCTCACAGTCAAAGGTAGAGCCTATTTCCCAACCCCTTAAATCTAGGTTGGACTTGTGACTTCCCCTTTTCAAATATATGCCAGAAGTAAGGCTCTATAGTTGTAGGTTTAGTTCTTAAGAGTCATGGCAGTCCTTAAGAATCCCAGTCCTTGGGGGCACCTGGGTGGCTTAGTTAAGGGTCTGACTTCAGCTCAGGTCATGGTCTCACAGTTTGTGGATTCGAGTCCCATGTCAGGCTATGTGCTGACAGCTCAGAGCCTGGAGTTTGCCAGATTCTGTGTCACCCTCTCTCTCTTCCCCTCCTCGGACTTGTGCTCTCTCTCTCAATCTCAAAAATAAATAAATAAACAATAAAACAAAAAAAGAATCCCAGCCCTTTCATTCTCTTAGAAATCAGCTGCCAATCTATAAGAAGCCTATTCTCCAGGAGAGAGAAGCCTCATGGGTGAAAGCTCAGGCACTGCTTCACAGCACAAAGGCCCATGTAAAAGGCCTTTTGGACCTTCTAACCAGCCCAGCTGCAATCTGATAGCAGCTATACCATTGACCAAGTCAGTATCATATGAAAAAAATGGGGAAAAAAATGCCCAGCTGACTCTTAAAAGCATAAGTAAATCATTCTTATTTGTTATGCAGCAAGGGATAAGTGAAACACAGTCTTTTTTTTTTTTGCAGCTGAGAGTAGGCATATGATAAAGTCTGGCCAAAAGAGATACAAGTTGAAATGCAGCGCTCCACCTTCTGGCGTTACCTCCCCCTTTCCACTGACTGGACTGCAGATGTTAGGGTAAATTATCCTGGACCACGCTGACAAGAGTACCTTCTTAGGGTAACAGAGCAAAATGATGCAGCAGCCATTTAGTCCCTAGATTGTCCTGCAGTTTTCTCTCAATTAAGTTACCACTATTTTTGGGCTTCTGCTATAACACCCAAACCTGGATAGTAACTAATGTGAATTTTGTTCCCCAAGTGAGATACTTTTATGAAGGTGAACACTCAGGCATTGGCTTAGCAGGCCAGGTGGAGGACAAAAATGACATAAAGAATGCAAGCTGGAATGTAATTGCCCATGGATAAACATTTGGCAAATTTCTCACTTGTGACTCCATGATGTATTTACCATAACGTAACTAACATTTTAGCAGAAATAATTGAGAAAACTTCAACTTTTGATGTATATTGGCTATGTCGCTTTCAGCAAAGTCTTACCTGAGAGATATGCTTGAGCTACATCTAACCAGTGTGTAGGCAGATATTGCAGAGAACACAGATCTGCTAATAGAGACTCATTCTGCTATGGCCTAAATCAATAATCCAAGCTGACTGAGAGCTCAGTAGTGTGAAAACTCACCAGATTAAAAAAAAGAAAATCTAACTTATCTACACATAAATGTAAGGGGATATAAGAAGGGGCATTGAAAAACCAGCTTTAGAAGGAGTTATGCCTGGGGGCTAAAGTCTGTTGAGCTTCTGACTTAGCTCAGGTCATGATCTCACTGTTCATGAGTTCAAGCCTGCTTTGGACTCTGTGCTGACAGTTCAGAGCCTGGAGCCTGAACTTCAGATTCTGTGTCTTCCTCCCTCTACCCCTCCCCTGCTCACACTGTCTCTCTCTCTCTCAAAAATAAATAAACATTCAAAAAATTTTTAAAAAGAGGAGTTATGCCTAGGATGTAAAGTTTTCTTCAAGTACCTCCTGCTAAGGGTTCTCCATCACATGATGGGAATCAGCCCAGGAACTAAAATGAGATTAAGGAGACTGGCTTCAAATTCAAGCTTTTTTTTTTTTTTTTTCTGATGACCTCAAAATAGCCACTTAAGTGGTAGAAGTGCCCTGAGGACAGGGCAAATAAATTAAAATCAGTGATATCAGGCTTAAAACTATTATCTAAAAACTCTGGTTATGTTTGCCTTCATATGATATGGACCAGAAACAAAAGTCTGAAAGTTGGTTTGGTTTTGATGGGAATTGTAATGGCTAAAGCAGCACCCAGACCTTCAGCTTGCCCTTCCAAGATGTGAGAGACAGGCACGCCTAAAAACAGCATCCTCCCCACGCCCACTACTGATGTGGCCAGGGAACAGGAATAAGCAACAAAGAACTTCCCAGGGGATAAAGTAAGGAACCAGGACGACAATTGAAAGAGTATGTCACAGACAGCAGAACTAGCAGCTGCCAACTAGGCAAGCCAAGCAGGGAAGGCTATGACTAGAGCAGGGAGTCTTCTCAATTCCTAACTAGCAGGATTAGATATTTGCTGCAGATCAATGCTGGATATGCATTTTCCATTTTTACGTTTTCTTATAGTATCCACTTCCTTACTATGTAACATCGAGTACTTAGTGTGTGTCGAAGAAGATGCAGATGATTTGTCTTTTAATTTATAGGCTATTGTCCCCCCGAATCACCCTGAGCATAGTAGAATGGATTGAGCAGCACTCAGAAATCCAGGATTCTGCAATGAATATTAAAAATGGATAGGTATCCCCTTTCTCAAAGAATAGGTATACTCTATGTGTACAAGAAATTGTACACACAGATATTTGTCTTACCCAAAAGGAAGGTCCTGGCAGAAAATGTTAGCTATTGATTTTCTCACAGTAATAGAATCTCTCATTGTAGCTAAGTACTTGTCACTCAGCAAAAAGTGCTGTGTTTCCCAGCTTCCTTTGCACATAGATGTGACCATGTGACTAAGTTCTGAACATCGGTTTGTGAGTAGAAATGATATGTGTAACTTCTGGTATATTCTTTTAAAAGGAAGAAGTATGCCTTCCCCCGTTCATTTCCTCCTTTTCTTCTACCCTTTGACTGGACTACAGACAGAGTGGTGAGCCATTTACAATAAGGAAACTGCCAAGAAACAAAGGAGCAACGAGGTGTGAGAGCCTGACTCCCAACAGACACAGCTGCTATATGAGCCCTGGGCTGTTTATGTTGGGATTATAATACAGAAGAAAACAGAATACCATCCAAGTAAGCTGTCATTTTGGGTCATTCTTATCAAAATTAAATCTGCATTGTTACTAATATAGTTCCTCAGATTCATGTTATCATACATTTTTTAGGTTTATATTGACACATATAAAATGATCATATTAAAACATTGTGTTAAAGAATATAAAGGCTCTATTATAGTGGATTAAGAGTCACTAATCTTGATCAATTACTTAAAGAGCTAAATGTTTCCATTGCCCCAACAAGAATAAATACAAAAACCTCTTGTAGTAATGTGCAAAATAAATTAAAAATAGAGTGATCAACACAACACTGTGTCAACAACATATAACACTACTTTTAATAAAAATGCTTACCTTAAATGTGTTTATAATATAAAATAATAAGAAGAAATTTTAAATACTTTAGAACAATATACTTATAAGACATTTATACAATATCAAGCTGTATGAATAACCATGTTTGTCACTGACATACAGTGCATTTTTATATTATAATTTAAGACTAGCCAACCTCAACTAAAAGTAAAATATTTTAGCATTATTTTTAATCATTCTGTCAATTGAGATAACCCAAAGTCGGCCATTAAAAGACAAAGTGGAGATTATGCACACTCACACACACACACACACACACACACACACACATATACACACAGACATAACATAATTATTCACCCATGATAAAACAATGATTTAAATTGGCATATAAAATGGGTTAATTCTTCACACTGTTATAATATTCTTTAAAGAACCCAGCTGTAGACACAGCCCAGGGTTGGATTTAAAGATTGCTTTCAAGTTAATTCTGTTTCATGATGAGAAAAAATTATAGCAGACAGTGGGAATACTCTTCCCACAACCCACCAGTTCCCACCATTCTAGAGTATTCTCCGAGCACCCATTTCTCGCAGTCTTAAGGATTTCTCTGGTGTATGTGGCCAACATTGCAGGGCAGGCCATAAGTGTTGAAGCATTGACACCTCCAAATGAAGCCTCATTCCACATCAGCTGGGAAAAGAGACTGCACAGTTTCCTCACTTCTTAGGGAGGACATGTCTGAAGTGTGGTGTACACTATTTCCCAGAGGTCCCCTGTGGGAATGAGTTCAGTTGTCCATAGCAGTAATCTGATTATTAACCTATCTTGTATTGGTCTTACTTTCCACTTTTCTACCACAAATTTCTGGGATCTTCTAGAAAAACCATTTGCATTAAATTCCTTTTCTCAGGGACTATTTCTGGAGACATTTTACTTAAGACACCAGTATTTAAAAACTCTTGACAGTTGACAAACCAGTTTTGCATGCATCTCTAATTTGAACCCCACGGAGTCTTAGAGGAAGAAGCAGAGGGCATCATTTCACAGAAGGATCCCAGAAAATGTAAGTGACTTACTTATAACCCTTCCCGCTAGTTTCACTGGCAAGTGCAAAGACTGTCTACTAAGACCAACACATTGTTTTTTGCAAATTGCTTTTATGAGGTTCTATTTGTTCCTGGCAAGAGATATCCTTACTAGAGTCAAGCTACACCCTCCATTTGTAAAGTAATAGACTGAGCAAAGACAAGTATGAGTCTTCCCTTCTCTGATTTTTTAAAAATGTATTTGTCTTTGCATGGCAGAGAAACCAAATAACCAAGATGCCCATTTGAATGCCCAAAATGTAACCTGCTCATAAGTCACAAATAGAGTGGGATCTTTAAGGACAGATGCCTTTGAATTCACAGTAAGGTCACAATGGCAAGATAAAAAAACATTAATCTCTTTCTTATGTGAGCCAAATTTAAATATTTCATCACAATTAGACAAAAAGATGCTTTTGCCCTTCTTCCAGTATGAACTCAGCAAAATTTCCTGAGATTCTGTTGCCAAATAAGTCTGTATTTTCTTTTAATTACTCCACAGCTCCTCAAAGTCAAAAATACTTGTAACTTGTGCTAGGACACTCTTTTAAGTACCTGTAGACCTTTATCTGCCAGTTATTTGATTTTTCAGGCACACAAGGATTATCCGTGCTTCTCCATGAGAATCATATTAATTTTATTTCAAATAATAGTGGAGATATTATTAAGAATACATTTTTCTTTGGGTACATTTTCTTTAAAAATATCTCTTATTTCCATTAATTTCTACTGTTTCATCTCTGGGGAAGATGTGCTTGCTAGCAATAAAAGTGATAGAAAAGGAAAAAGTAGGCTTCCAAAAAGGAGATTTTATTGCTGAGAAACCATTCTACAGTCTCTTACATCTCTTCCATATATATATATATAGACACTACCATATATATATATCTATATATATATAGATATATATCTACCATATATATATATATATATATCTACAACCATCTCCTCACATCCTAAAATCACAGCATATGCAATTGCAGAAAGTTTAAGAGACAATCAAAAACAGCAGAAAACCACACTAGCATTAAATCAGAGTAGCCTTCTAGTAGTTTTCACTCAGTCTTTTTAAATCATTTAATATAGAGCTGGATGCATTGAATAGATCCATATAACTTTCATTCACCTTATAACTTATGTTATGATTTTATAATTTTTCTTCTCTTTTGTAAACAGATAAAACACACATAAAGATACTAATCACACACGTACGTTATTGCTAATTTTATAGTGGAATAGCATTTGGCAAATATAATTTCTGATTCATGAAAATGTGTTAAGGACCACCCACATTCAATCAATACAATACTGCCTTTTCTGATTGGAAAACAGGAAAGAAAACTTTACAGTTCCCCCACCCTGGTCATGCTCTCTGCCAAGGAAACTTTCCAATCATAGACTCATCCTAATAGATCCTCAGTAAATCCTTATTGGAATTAGTTAACTCAAGAGTGACTCAATTTCAATCTTAGGAAACTAACTTAAGAACAAGATGGAAGATTAGTTATTAAATGAAGAGAGTAAAGGAGATTCTACTCTAAGACTTCATGAATTTTTATTGGTATTTGGCAAAGATAATCTTTGATTAATGGTGTCCCTTCTATCTTTTCTCCCAAAATATGAGATTTAGAAGGTATTAAACTTGCTAAACTTTTGAACCCAATTTAAGGTTGCTCTCTTTAATATGGCTTTAATTCAGAATGAAGCATTCCCCAAAATATGTTCTAAGAGTATGTTCACATAAGGGTCACCTAGAAAACAATTGGCATAATAAAGTTAGATTAAAGAATAGTGGAAGATTTACAATTTAGCATTCATAAACATATCCTAACATATGTGCACATACAAACAAAATAAGTTGCTGCTGTTTGACACTATATTTTCCCAAACTATGTAACCATTAAATCATTTCCCCTTTTAAAGGATCACTAATTAACATCTCATAGTAGCAGCGTTCTATGCTTTGTGTACAGTGACTTGTAAAATGTAGAGTAGGAGATGATAGAGGAGAAAAAGAAGAAAGAAAGAAAGAAAGAAAGAAAGAAAGAAAGAAAGAAAGAAAGAAAGAAAGAAGAAAGAAAAGTAAAAGAAAAAAAAAGAAGCCATATCATGTAAGGTCCTGTAGGCCATGAAGGAAATTTGGGGCTTCTAAATAAAATGAGAAATCATTGCGAGTTTTAGGTAGGAGAGTTCTATCCATTTTATCACTTAATAAGTGAATTCTGGCTGTTGTGTAGAAAATGACAGAGAAAGATATATATGACATCAGTCGTATGTGAAATTTGAAAAACTCAACAGACGACCAAGAGGAAGGGAAGGGAAAATAAGATAAAAACAGAGAGGGAGGCAAACCATAAGAGACTTAAATACAGAAAACAAACTGGGAGTTGCTGAAGAGGAGGTAGGTGCGGGATGGGTTAAATGGGGGATGGGCTTTGAGGAGGGAACTTGTTGGGATGAGCACTGGGTGTTATACATAAGTGATGAATCACTGGGTTCTACTCCTGAAACTAAGACTACACTGTATGTTAACTAACTTCAATTTCAATTAAGAAAAAAAGGAAAGAAAGAAAATGGCTTGGACGCTGATAAGAGTAAAAAGGGAGGGGACAAGTTGGACATTACTTAAGTTGTTCAGAAGAGATGATCCTGGTACTGAAGATAGAGGGAACAAATTCAAGACAGATTCTTAAATATTTGCAGTGAAAATTTATAATGCCGTTTTAATAGTGCTGGATTTCTTTTATTAACATATCCAAAGTACTCAGAACATGCCTGGCGTATAATAAATGACAAATCTTGTGAGCTCTTTAGCATTAATATTGGCTAACTCCTAAACTCAGTGTAAACTCAGCTCAGATGTCCTTCCTTCATCACTGCCCTCTCCCTTCTCAAAGCCGAGTCATTTCCCCTGAACTCTATCATCTTGAATGCATGCTTCCTTATATAATTAATGTATCATACTATATTTTAATTCATTTTCTATCTACATTCCCCACTACAATATGAATTCTTTGAGGCCAAGAACGTATCTTTTCACCTATAAATCCCTAGAGTTTAACATGTAGTAACTATGGATGCATCAGAAAATTAATGAGATGCAGAGCATTATATCAACCAATAGTACCATCCACCCAGTAGATACTCTTAAGGGCATTTGAATGACCAGAATGAATAGGTTTTTAAAGAGTAAAGACCAAAAAGAAGTTTTTAATCTGCGGCAAACCTCAGAGCAGTAGCCCAGTGGTGAATATGAAAATCTGGGGCTAGATTTCAAGAGAACTGCATTATAATTCCTGATCCACTGTATACAGGCCATTTGACCTCATTACTCACCCTCTTCTCTTTAATTCCCTCATTTGCTAAAGAACCATATCAATACTTCCCCTGCTTACTTATGAGACAGAGGTTAGAACTAAATATGGTAATGGCCACAAGATTGTTTTAACAACCATAAATTGTACCATAGATTCCAAATATTATTTCTTGGGGCACCTGGGTGGCCCAGTCTGGTAAGCATGTGACTTCGCCTCAGGTCATGATCTCACAGTCTGTGAGTTCTAGCCCCGCATCAGGCTCTGTGCTTGGCAGCTCAGAGTCTTGGGCCTGCTTCAGATCCTTTGTCTCCCTCTCTCTCTGCCCTTGCCCTGCTCATTCTCTCTCTCTGTCTCTCTCTCTGTCTCTGTCTCTCTCTCTCTCAATAATAAATAAACATTAAAAAAACAAATATTATTTCTTACAAACACTTGAGAAATACAGGTTAACCTGTGTTCCTTCCCATCTTTCGATTTCTTAGTCAGGATGATAAACATTTGGAACCATGTTTGTTTTATTTGCTTAGTGTTGTCCTCCACCACTGTGCAAGTTCCATGTTCTATAGTAGTCATAATAAAACCAATATTCACTGAACATTTACTCTAGCAAACTCTTGTACATACTTTACCTGTATTAACTAATTTAATCTTTACAATGGCCTTATGCAGTGAGGACCACCACTGCTTATTTTTAAGAGATAAGTAAATAAGGTAGAGAGAGTATAAGTAACTTGTCCAGAAAAAACAAAACAAACAAACAAACAAAAAAACAAATAGTAAGAAATAGAAGTAGGTTTCAAACTCATGTAGATTCATGATCCATGTAAAATCATGATGCAGAGTCTGCACCCTAAATGCCACATTCTCCTGCTTTTCATGGTAGGGGTCAACATAGGGCAGGGTGAGGCATGAGGTGCTCTCTCTGAAAGCACCCTGACAGCTCCTCCCAGCAGCAACCAGTATGCAGTGTAGTATTCAGGGCTGTTTCATAAGGCATCACCAGAAGTTCAGCCAAATTCCGTCACATGGCCGCTCCACACTATGTGGGCTTATATCTGTGGTTTTAATTTCCACTTTAATTCAACCAAAGGTGTTCTGAATTTTGAGGAGTAAAAGGAGATTAGATTTATCCTTTTAATTTCCTATAACATCCACCCGTTCTTCCATTTGGTTAGAAATGTACAAATGTAAGGGAATATTAACATGGTCTGGAATAAAATAAATCCTACGAGCACTCATTGACCTAATGCCACATTTGGGAGGAAGGCCATGGGCTGTTACTGGAAATAAGGAACACCTTTATACAAATGCTGAGAAGGCATTATTACTTTCCCCCACTGAGATTATTCCTTAAAATCCTCCTTGAGAAAAGTCATATACTGTATTGGGTCATTATTCAGTTAACATTTATCAATTGCCTACTATTCTGATATCTAGCTGCAATTCTATTCATTTAGTTAACACAATGATTGAGGTCATCCTACAGGCACCAGTTTTTGTGTTAGGAGATGGGTATATAATGGCAAAATATAGATAGAGCCCCATTTTTCTTCCTTCTTAGAGCTTATAATACAGCAGGGGGGAATGTACTAAACAAGTAATTGCACAGATACTTAATACCTGGGCAAATTATTATGCAAATACACAGAGAGCAATGGAAGTGTACAACAGGAGGAATCTAAGCTAGCTGATGGGTCAAGGACAGCTTCTAGAGGAGGTAGAGTAGATATTTTCATATTTCTGTTTTCTAATGGACTTCCATAGTTTACAATACCAAAACACAAGGATAACTTTGTGTCAAGATGAGAAAGGGGAGAAATGTCAAAAATAGGAATTGCTACTGAGCCCTGGAGAGCCATTACTTTGAAAGAGCAAAGCAGGCTATGAGCAGCATCACAATATGGGGTACTTTGGGTCAGAGAGCTGGCATAGTTTGCCCACATCTGAAGGAGAAGCCCTGCACTGGCAACTGTCTGATCAATCTCAAGCTGCTTAACTGATATTGTTGGCAATTTAAAGTATGGCTCATAGTTTAAGTTGGCAAATCTTTTAAGTGAGGGAAACCTGATTGAAAGCACTGATCACAAAGAAATACTGGATCATTTCCCAAGGTTTTCTATATCTTCCAAAAGAAGATAGACTTCAAAAAATCCTTTAGAACAGAGACCGATCTCCATTAGTCAAAACTTCATAATGATTTCTGGGCCAGGAACTGAGACTTAGGTGATCGAGGGGCTCCCAAAGCAAAATATAGCTACCACACAACTCTAATATAAACACTGTGCTAAATTTCATGATGGTGTTAAATCCCTCATAAGGTGAAAATGTCTAACTTAAGAAAAGCATAACCTGTCTTTTACAGTCTACTGAAAAACTATGGTAGAAAACCATGTTATATTACATGATCTCAGCACTGCCTCACATTTTGTACAGGTGAAATCAGATTACAATAAAAACCAGAGAGAAGCTTAAAACAGAAATGAGATCACAAAAGGGCTAACAGTTTTTACTTATTCCAAGAATAAAGTATGAATCTTGAAGTTTCAATAGAAGATGGTGGGTTCATCTTCACTTGGTTCATTGATGTCTACTGGTTGTTTCCTCTGCTTCTTCTACAACATTTCTTTCTTCATTTCCTTATCCTTTCCCCTACAGAAGTCACAGAATTTTCTAATGTTCAGATCTGCAAATTCTAGGGAGAATAATGTAAGTAAAATAGTTTAAATTAACACCCCCTACTTAAATTGACATACTCAGAATTTTTCATTATGAGCTTGGAGGATTTGGCAACGCAAGTAAGATGGAATAGTATTGACTACAAATTATTCCCTGAGAGAAATAAGGATCTCTGATAATGGCTAAACTATGTGGATGTGTACCACATAGTTGCTTTGTTTTTTACCATTACTAGGAGAATATGCAATACCTTACAAAAATAAAAGTTCTGAAAAACCACTTAACCCAAAAAATGAATGGACAGAGATGATAAATTCCAGAAAGTGAAGGTTATATCTATCTTGTTCTCTGAGCTCAGCCCAGGCCCTTGAGCATAGCATATATGAAATACTTAAGGAAGAAATAAATGACTTCTAAATAATTTTCTTAGACTGCTATAACAGAATACCATAGAATGAGTGGTTTATAAATATTAGAAATTTATTTCTCACAGGTCTGGAGGTTGAGAAGTCTGTGACCAAGGTGCCAACAGGTTCAGTGTTTGAGACCCTGCTTCCTGGTTCCTAGATGGTCATCTTCTCACTTTGTCTTCACATGACAGAAGAGAAGAGAGAGCTCTCTAGGGTCTCTTATAAGTACATGGATCCCATTCATGAGGGCTCCATCCTCATGACTTAGTCCCTTTCCAAATGCACCACCTCCTAATACTATCATATTGGAGGATAGGATTTCAACATATGAAGTTTGAAGGGGCACAGACATATACTCCATAGCAATAAAGCAGGATGCAGGAATAGATTCCCTTATTAACCTCTAAATAACCAGATTAATTTGATTAAATAATATAATGAGGAAATCTGAGCTAATGTACACATAAAAGAAATCCTGCCTCTTGCCCCTTGCTACATTTTGACATGGAATAAAAATTAAATAATCAAATGAATCCCTTAAAAAATAAAATTGACTCTTAGCTGTCCATGCCCTTGGATGAAAATGGAAACTGACAGGTAGTAGGAACCAAGTAATACTTTCTTTGTTCCCAAAAACCTTTTGGCACATGTAACGCCCCCTCATCTACCCAACTCCAAACACAAAAGAAATTAGATACTTCCCATTCTTAGGGTAAAATCTGTATACTGCATACCAGGCACTAAAGATGTTCCTAAATTTGGTCTCTAAAGTTCATACTAGCCTCTCCTAAAGGAAATTTCCATGTGATCTGCTTCCTGACTTTAATACATCTTGAATACTTTCCTCCATACATTGCTCTGCAATTACCTTATCAAAATTCTGACCACTTCCAAGTCCTAGCTTAAATCACACATCCTCCATGAATCTATCATGCCATGTTAGCTAAAACTGACATCTCCCTTCTTACCTAATACATTCAGCACTTAGTAAATACCACCTTATATTGCTGGTTATTTCTGATATAAGAAGAAACTTGTTGTATTTAGAATCAAAGAATTTTAGGTCTGGAAGTAATATACAGATCAATGAGGTCAATTCTCTCATTGTACAAATGAATAGAGAGATGAAGGTTTTGGTCTAAATTAATTATTGAAAATGTCAGAATTAGACTCCGTATTTTATCTTTAGTTCAATAAACTTACCAATACACCATGCATCTTAAAAACTTAAATGAAAAATTTCTAAGTATTGATTTAATTAAAAAATTTACTAACATGTTGTATGTACATAACTGTAAAATTATTCAAAAGTCACATTTAATTTTTTTAATTTGTCAAAATTATATAACAGACTTAAATATTAAACCAAACTTCGTTTAGCCTCATGATAAAATGTGATTTCACTTAACAAGTGAGAGCAACAAGAAAGGATGAGTCCAAGAATGATGAGGGAAAGATCTCCTGGGAATGAAATTTTGCTGTAGATATTCTACAATCTAGAGATAATCTACACAAAGATTTTGGAATTGTCCATTCTTTGAGAAGCTCCATTGACTTCTCATCTTCCTAAAAGCAGGCAATTTGGATTCACTGACAAGTGGTGCAGACAGAATACACTGGTTTGGTTCTTGTGAGGAAGGTTTTCATCTGTTGGACTGGAATGCCCCACTATTTCTAGGAACTATGTTTGGAACAAAACACTTCCTTGTGATACATCTAAAATTAGTCATTCTTGTTAGATGAAGGGAAAATGTTGCAATGGTTTTTCCCATTCAGATGATGACTCCCCTGGCAGAGAAGGTTAAGATCCTGTGAGTGGGTCCAATTATACGCCAACTCACAGTGCCAAATCACAGGGTCTCTGCATAAAATTTGTTTGGATGTATCCCCTGGAGCAAAATGGCTCATGGACTGAGAAAGCCAAGATATATCTGTTGAAGAATTTCCCTAAATTTCTTTCTTTTTACTTTATTTTATTTTTTATTTTGTTTGGCGGAGAGGGGGTGTGGGGGTTCCATTTCCAGTTGAAATCTAAATAAAGTACTTTCATTTTGTCTTCTCCCAGGGGAAGTTCTGTTCACTGTTGGCATCATGATGATGTCCACCCTCAGAATATTCTGAGCACCCACATACCTCTAACTCTTTTCAAGGCTACATAGGCCTCTCCTAACCCTTTTCTTGATTTCACCTGATTTCTTTAATATTGTCACAGAGAAGTGCTTGATTTGTCATCCATTGTATCTCTGGTGTCTTTTAGGCCAATTTCTATTTTCTGTAAGCAGAAATGTCTGCTCAACAATTTATATTGAAATTACAGACGATGCTTAATAAGCAGACAATGCCTCATACACAAAAGCACTCCAGCTACATCTGGCCAGAAGTTTTGTCCAGTTAAATGACAGCTTATGAAATGTAGATGCAGTGTGGTTAGAAAAAAATCCAAAGAATCCAAAGAGTTACGTGCTGTGAGGACACAAAGAGTATTTTGAGTGGCTAAATAAAAACAATTCTTGCTATTTACTCCAAGTATGTAGCTTTCTTGATACCTTTCAGACTCTACCACATCAAAAAGTACTATCCTAATAGCTCGTACATATTTTATTTTTATTTCTGGTGTGTTATTTATAACAGCGGCTCTTTGTGAGCATGGGTATATTCTGAATAAGACTGTAAGTCTTTTTAAAAAAATTTTGTAAATGTTTTATTTATTTCTGAGAGACAGAGACAGCATGAGCAGGGGAGGGTCAGAGAGAGAGAGGGAGATACAGAATCTGAAACAGGCTCCAGACTCTGAGTAGCTGTCAGCACAGAGCCCGACACAGGGCTCAAACCCATGAACCATGAGATCATGACCTGAGCAGAAGTCAGGCGCTCAACTGACTGAGCCACCTAGGTGCCCCAATAAGACTTTAAGTCTTATCAGGGCAGCTGGGACAGTTAGACTCAATGGATTTTAAGGTTCTATTGAACATGCTTTACATGGCACCCAACAGAATGTCTTTCATATATTTAGGTCAGAAGATAAATGTTTTCAGGTGATAACAGGTATCTAAATCCAAGGGATTGCATTATATCCATAATTGCTTTGGATAGTATAAACATTTTAATAATATCTCTGCTTCCAATTCATGAGTATGGAATGTCTTTCCATTTCTTTGTTTCACCTTCAATTTCTTTCATCACTGTTTTATAATTTTCAGAGCATAGGTCATTCATGTCTTTGATTATGTTTATTCCTAGGTATCTTATTATTTTGGGCACAATTGTGAATAAAGTTGTTTTCATAATTTCTCTTTCTGCTGCTTTGTTATTAGTGTACAAAAATGCAACAAATTTCTGCATATTGATTTTATATCCTGCAATTTTACTGAATTCATTCATCAGTTCTAGTAGTTTTTGGTGGAGTCTGTAGTATCATTTCATCTGCAAAGAGTGAAATATTTCTTTCTTTCTTACATATTTGGATACCTGTTATTTCTTTTTGTTGTCTGACTACTGTGGCTAGGACTTCCAGAACTATGTTAAGAGAAATTAGTCAGAGAAAGACAAATACTATATGATTTTAGTCGTAGGCAGAATTAAAAAAACAAAGCACATGAGCAAAAGCAAAAGATGGGGGGGCACCAAGAAACAGACTCTTAACTGTAGAGAACAAACTGATGGTTACCAGAGGGGAAGTGGGGGGGATGGGTTAAATGGTGATGGGAATTAAGAAGGGCACTTGTCTTGTTGACCAAGGGGTGATGTATGGAATAGCTGAATCATTATATCATATATGCGAAGCTAATATGATACTGTATGTTAACTATACTGGAATTAAAATACAAATAAATAAATAATAAATAAATACATCAAAAGGAATGTTGACTTGTAAGTTCTCTGCTTCAAACAGTGAAAATTTATAGGCTTAGGGTATAGTTATTTTATAAATATTAAAATTTCACTGGTTACACTGACAAATATCATAATTAGAAAATGTAACAGTGCAATGTGATAAAAAGTTGTGCATACTCATTTTGTTATTTTCTACACAAACATTATGGAAAAGTGAAACTGATTTAAAATGGGCATGCCTTACCCACATGTGTCCACTTCATGCACTTGCAAAACTTCCCCTCTACGATTTTCTTTCTGTGTAGAACGAGAATATGCTCCTCTCTGCCAAGTAACTTGTAAAGACAAAAATTTAAGAGAGCTCTCTAGTCCATACTGTAGGAAATCATTTTCCAGTTTTTATATGTATAAATAGATTACTAATTGTTTTCAGGTTTTTCTTGTTTTTACAATTGCTTAAGCATGGGTTTCGCTGTCTGCACATCTTTAAGAAGTCATCTTTTATACTACACAAACAATATGGTTTTCTTTACCTGCTCTAGCTGCCAGCAAATGTAATAGCGATACAGGAAGACTGAAGAACAACGAGGCCCCTTAGTGTCCTGGTTTCAACAAGAACCAACATTGCACATAATCTCAAGAGCTGGACTAAAATTTAACAGGGTAGCAGCTCCCAAATTTTCTTATAGGAAGGACTTGATGGTGAAAAGATTTTTGGAAGTGGAGCCTAACTGATTTGTCTTGAAGCTGTATTGAAGAGCAAGTACACTTGATTTCACTTAGATAGCTTAGATTGTTAAGTTTATTAGGGGCAACTTGGAGGAGGTTGCTCATGGAGATTTATGATGGTGTCCAGCTCCCTTTCCCCCAAATGTTACACCTTGGCAATGCCACTGCTAAAGCTTTCAGAAGTACAACTAGTCAAATCTGTGTTTATTTAACAAATGAGAGTTCGGTCAAGTCTGTTGCCCACCCACATTGTTCTGCAATTTCATATTTCCTTATGCAATGACTTGGAGGTTCAGGCTGGATCCTGCCCTGGCTCTGATGCCAGACAATAATACTTCCTACTCAAACCTCATCCTGAGTGCACAGCAAAGCCATTTTGCCGAACAGTTAACACATGTGATGGAGCAAGAGTGATTTTGTGTATTCTGTTTTGATAGATGATTGCTTTCTATTACCTTATCTAGTGAATCACCTTTTCAAATATCATTTCCTTCTAATACAACTTTTCTAATGTTATCTTAGTCTTATGGATGTAAATTGTATATGGTGAAATGTTTTGCCTGAACATTTATGAAACAGCTTGTTGCCAATTTCTGCTTGCTTCTCATGAGCCTAGTTTTCTCTGTAAATATATTTTTATTTGGACTCAGTCACACTACAATCTACTTCTCCATAATGGAAAGGGGTTAGTCTGATGTGAACTGCAACTTGTTTTGATAGCTGGTAACTTTGAACTAAAGGGACATTACCGTTATCAAAACAGCAACTAGCTTTTTTTGGAAGTAAAGACTTACATGGTCTTTTTTTTTCCCAGTTTTTCTGACTGAGGTCGTATCCCTTGACTACAGGCACACTCTCTATGCTTTACTGGAGCCTTCTGTCTTTTAAATCTCATAGGCCAACTATAGAAAGATAAGTGTCTCAGGCAGAGTCCTCAAAAGGGAATAGTCCAGGGCATCAAAAGGCCATAAATTCAACCAGGGTAGTGTTATTTGGAAACAATCTTAAGTCCTAATCTTAGAATGAAAATATCTAAATTTCAGATCCAGTACAATTTTTGAGGTTCTCTGTGTTTTAGATAGGGTAAAGAGAGACACACATATACTTTCAACTTGAGCCATATGGAAGAACATTAAGTGTTTTTTTTTTTTTATTTTACTAGGAAAAAATGTCTGCAAAAGTATTTTAACTGAGTAAGTTACAGCAAACATAAAAAGTCAATTAAGTTTTTCCTATGAAACTTTTGGCAAGTCCATATTCTAGATTTTCCTATAATGTTCTCAAAATTAGAAATCAAAATTGGGTCAGACATTTACAGTAGTCAATCAACCTCTGATGTTAAAGTGGCCCCATTGATCTTGACATCTTCCACTTAAAAAAAAAAAGTGACCAGAATAGAGTTTCTATACCATCATTGACAGTGCAGTTGTTTTAGTAATGATGGGGTTCTGTGGTTTAGAGCACAGTGATATTATTTATTCACAGTCAAATCTTAACTAACATAAACAACTTCATCTTCTTGCTGTGCTCATCCAAGCCTATTGAAAGAGGATGATTTGTGGGTATCGCAATGTTACATATGGTATACTGGCAAGATGTATTTATCTTCTATTCCTCCTGAAGCCATTCCAAAAATGCATTAAAGAAATAAAAAGTGTATCAGGTCAAAAGGACAAAGCATATAGGAGACTTCAGTGGATGAAACATTTCAACCAAGTTTTAGTTGAAAAATACAGTAAAGGGATTGGTGAAATAGTTAAGTGAAGACATCATAACTGAAAGCACAGTTATCTGCACTTTGGAGTATCTGAGAGGATTAAGTTGATTCATTCTACAGAAATTCTAAGAGGCTTGTAGGCACCAGATTTGGTAGAAGGAGAAGAGGTTGGGCTTGATGCTGAGAACAAGAGGAATGGAAGTGTATAAAACAAACCAAAACAAATATTATCCATATGGCCAGATAACCTCCATCCTCCTTACAATTCCCAGAAGACCAGACTTTTTTCTCTGTAGATTGTGCTTGGAAAAGCTCCATCTATCCTTAGTACATCAGAGGACTTCAGTGAGGTAAGAGGCATAAAACGATTGCACATCCCTGAGTCACTTCCTCAAGATGCATTGTCCCCAGGGGAACACCAAACATTGGTCATATGCCAATGCTCTCATTACCAAGAACTAAAAAGAAAATATTTGCCTCTACAAGGCTTTCTTAGTGAATAAAAGGGCACTGCTTTCCACTAAGTCCCACACATTGGAGATTCCTGCAAAAAAAATTTAAGATAAAAAACAGGTTTTATATAATAAATAGGAAACAAAACAACTATTTCTTTGGTTGCCCATTACCCATATGTTCCCTTCTTCCTATTGTTACCTTCCCCTCAAGAACAATTACCACCCTATTAATTCGAATACCCACTTACAACCCAAATTACATCTATTCCTTTCTAAAAGGAGGCAAACCATAGTCTGATAAATTATTAAATCATTCCAACTGCAGGATTTCCAATTGTCATAAGCAGGCAGCCTTTATTGAAGTTTATTATCCCATTGGAAAATCATGTGCATATTCTTAAGTGAGCTGAAACCTTGGTCATGTTGAATGTATAAGGTTGTATTAGTCTTCCATCAACTTTTACTAGAGGGATAATAGTAGAAGGAGCTCCAGAGAGGATACGGTTTCTATCTGCACTTTTCCCAGACCCTGCAAGATAGCAGAAATTCTATTCACCCTTCATGGACAAAATGAATCACTTCAGACCACACCCTTCCAGTTTTCCTATTTTTCCAGTGAAATGCAATCAGTGACTTTGAAAACAACTGTAGAATGTTGCTAAGGTATCATTGATCCCATCTCAGAAAAGATTTGGGTTACAATTCCATTTGTTGCCAATTGCCCTATACCCTGTGCTTAACCAGTGCAATAACAGTTGTCCTCTGAATACCAAGGAATTATTGTTAACTTGGAGATAGTGTCCAACAGTCTCTGAAAACTCTGGGTATTTCCTGCTCCCCAATACATCATTATGTGGTAAATGACCGCAGATTGATTTCAGGAAGAATAGGATAAAGATTCACAGTATGTATCTGTGGTGATGGTGATAATACCTCTTATATGGCTTCTGGTACCTAAGTATCTTCCTACTCTACTACTACCATGAAGCTCATTTCAGTTGCATAGGCCCTTTCCAAATCTGAAATATTACAAGACTTTTCAGTGAACTTGGCACCCTTTCACCATATATTTATCAAGACTGTGATGAAGAGAATATCTTCTGAACCCTTTTAGGAAACATGGTTAGGATGGGTGAGTAGATCATAAATAACTTATGGTTGAGAATTCTATCACTCAGAACATTTGCATCCTTTCTTATATGTTATGCCAGGGAATTTTGTCCATCTCAAATTTATTAGGCATAAGCCACCTTTTAATCCAGGTTTTAGCCACTCAGCCAAGAAAACACCTTAATTGAATTGGTATTTAAATTCAGTCTGATCTAGTGTCTTCCTTTCTTAATATCTCAGAATATCTTTCCGTACATCTTTCTCAATTTATTTTTTAAAAAGTATTTTCCAGGTCTTCCAATTCCTTTGGGGTTAAAATATTCTCCTCTTAGTTTAAATATGGCCTTCATTTCTATTACCTTCCCTATTTGTGGCAATAAGTTTGCAGACATTGAGATGTAAAGAAGTCTTCAGAATAAATGGCTTCCCTTGCAAGGAAATTTTCTCAAAAAAAAAAAAAAAAAGTGACTTTATCATCTTCCATACAAGGGTAAAACAGTCTTACCAGACATAGAAGGTAAGATAACTATAGCTGGCAAAATAAGGCAGGGGAGAGTTAGGGTTCAGGGTACATCAAGGCCTTTGTATCTTCCTGTATCATCCAGTATATTCAATCAAAATTCACTTTCATTGGTATAGCTGGCATTACTGTGAACTCAATCGAATACATTTGACAATCTATATTTTCAAATTTTGCTCTGATTTTCAATACTGTAGCCACAAAAGAAGATGAAGTTCTTTATGTTTAGAGAAAGTTCTCAGTTTTAAGAACTTAAGAACTGAGTTTTAGTTCCTAACATGTATCAAGAATTTTGAACTTTCCTTCTCTGTCTTCACTCATTTCCATTAGAATTAAATGCCCTTCCCTACATCCTTGGAATTTCATGATCTTAATTCTGTTCTATTATTGCATCAAAGTGATAACCTCAGAAATTTGCCTTAAATGGACACCTCATTAGTGGTAACCACAGGTGGTAATTAGTTGTTTTGTCATTGTATGTCATATACTACCAGATACTGATTGGGCATTAACTAGATTTTTTTATTGCCTTCAATCCTAGTTTAACCAGAGATAAGATCCTCATTGCCTTAAGGCTTTCAGGCCAATGACATGCTTCCTGGTACCAATTTCTATACAAGTCAGATCTTGATTATAAATGCCTGAAACTGATTTTGGCTACCAGATTCCAAAATCAAACTAATTGGTGTGTTATAGGTACTTTAGAGAATCAACAGGAATGCTAGAGTTATCATGATTAGGAAACGCCAGGAAGCAAAAGAAAGTTGGTGGACAAGAAAAGAGACAAAGTCAGAATTCAGAAACAGTCTGGTTAGGAGGCTACAGCTAGTGCCCCCGTCACTGGACACCTCCTATGGACCCACTGGGCTCCACCACAGCTGAGTCTAGGCTGCCTACGGAGAAAGATTCTGGAGAAGAAATATTCCTTTTTGACTTTCAAGTCCCACACAATGAGGAATTCTCTCCGGATACAAATGGTGTTTGAATGGTGGATAGCCAAAAATAACCAACGTTCACTACATTTTAAGAAAAACTCTTAACACTCACCATGATTATGTGTAAATGCTTTCCCTAGTCCAGTCCTTTTCCTACAACCTTCTTTACTATTTCTATTGAGTAATTGACCAAACAAGATTAAAAGTTGATAATAAGTCATATCTGGTACTTACAGGCTGCATTTTATCATTTTAAGTTTTAAATATTTTAAAAATTGAAAACATATGAGAAGATTCTAAATATTTATCAATTTCTCATTTGACAAAACACCAAATTTCATTCCTTTCAGGCAATGGCTACTATTTTCACTATCCCTGATGCATCTGTGTCTTCTTCTCCTGTGTCATAGGTATACAGTAAGTACAAATTTAGGGGGAAAGTGCCCACGTACTGCATCTGTTTCTAACATCAGAGAAACAAATCAGTCATAATATTTTGTTATATATGTTGTGTATTTGTCTTTCTTCTATCTAAACTATGAGCTCCAGCTGTGAAAGAACTATTTCATAATTATATCTGTAGTTGGCATACAGCAGACAATCAATACATATTTGCTGAATTTGAATAAGTAATAACCACTTTGCTTTGCAATTGAGTTGGCTAGACCATGTCCCTAGAGAGAATGAGCTGGATACAAATATAGTTCAGGAAAAAGTTGAAGAGAAATTCATTATGTTTTCATCAAGGATTTGACATAAAATACAATTATCTCAGAAAAGAGAAACTCCCATCACAAAGCTGGTGAATTAAAAGTGTAGACTTCCCAAAGCCACTCAGCAATATCAAAAGCAGAAACTTTTAAAACTGAAAGTTCAGCCTTCATTTTCTAAAATAGGGCAGTGATTTAATTTTTCTGACTTCTTTTTTCCTCATGTCTGCAAGGGAAATAGGGATTGAAATCATTTGTTTTATCTAATGGTGTTACAAAAATTAATTTCACCTGTTTCTTGCTACTCTTTCAATATGGCTATTAGGAAACTTAAAATTACGTACATGGATCTCCTTATATTTCTAAATTATTTTTAATGTTTATTTATTTTGAGAGAGACAGCATGTGTGAGCAGGGGAGGAGCAGAGAGTGAGGGAGAGAGAGAGAGAGAGAGAGAGAGAGAGACAATCCCAAGTGCTAAGAGCACAGAGCCCAACACAGGAATCAAACTCACCAATTGTGAGATCATGCATGACCTGAACTGAAATCAAGAGTGGACGCTTAACTGGCTGAGCCACCCAAGTGCCCCTCATTTTATTTCTATCAGCTAGTACTCCTCTGGAGAATGAAGTATGGTGTTTTGCCCATAGCAATTTCCAAATATAATACTGCAAATGAAAGAAGGCTAGGCTGGATGCTTATTATCTTTAGTTAAATATACCTTCAAAGTCTGTAGCTGCATAATTTTCTGATAATCAAATTTTCCTATTGTAGATAATTATATATGCATACCTGTGTGTACAAACACAGACACACACATGCACAGGCACACATACACAACATGATACAATATACTCCCACAAGTTAACTAATTCTATCATCCATCTATCCATCATCTATCTATCTGTAACAATGCCATCTATTGCTAAACATTAGTTGTTTATGCTCTAAGGTCATACAGATATTATATGGCACTTAACTGATCTTTGAAAGTTATTTTATTCCTTTAAATATATTTAAGTACCCTCATCCATAAGATGGACAAAATGCTTTTACCTCATTTTAGAGTTGTTAGAAGAATTAAATGAAATCATTCTCAGCACAGTGGCTGGCAAGGGAATAGGCACTTAATGAAATTTAGCCTATCCTTCTGCCACTATGTGATCATGTCTTTTTCACAAATAAAATGTGCTCCCTCTCAGCTTTGGAATACTTCCCCTTTTGAATCAAAGTCTTTCTCATGTTTCCAAGATAACTTTAATCTTAACATGCCATTTTAATCTTATTTGACCAAATAAGACCTTAAGACAGGAAACTACTTTCACTCTTGATTTCCTGGATATCTTAACATTTTCCTGAGGCCATCAGGCCTTGAATGAGTTGGGAAAGCAGGTAGGGGCATTCATTTGGAATGTAGGCAGAAATATCTTAGAAAAGCAAAGGTTCACAAAGGCAGAAATACTACCTGAACTTTAAATCCTCAGGCAGGCATGTAATGAAACAGCATTCGTTTAAAGGATCGAAATAACTTGTGACTTATCTTTTTCCTTTGATGTGTAACTGGAAAAACAAACTCTGGGAAACTTATGTAAAGAGGGAAAATGTTTTAAGAAATGACCCAGGAAAATGTGCCAAACAAATGCATAAATATAAATGGATTTATGTAGCTGTTTCAGTGTGTTCGATGAACATAGTTATGCCATAGTCCCAAAAGCTATTCCTTTTATTTCTAACTCCTCAAGGTCTTATTTATCAATGCCATTCTCTTCATCCCCGCTGTGACTGATTCAGTTTTAGAAGTTCATCATTTCTTCTTTGAACAGTTCAATTCAAAATACTTTCATCAAATGCTTGTTCTATTCATGGCTCAGTGATGATCCCATGGGAGTTACAAATACGTGTTAGATGGTTTCTGATCTCCCCAAATTCACAGTCAATAAAGATACATACACAGAGAAGATGGCGGAGAAGTAAGGAGCTCCGTACTTGCACTCGAGCCCATACATCACACAGAAAAGATCTGAAGCCATTGGAAACCTTACAAAACCTGAGAGATTGGGAGAAAAAAGACGCAGAATCCACTGAGAGAGCCTTCTAACGTGAGT
>NW_024081210.1:0-33794 GCF_003009895.1 Hyaena hyaena
CTGATGGATGTGGGGGGAAGGGGATGATGGGCATGGAGGAGGGCACTTGTGGGGATGAGCACTGGGTGTTATGTGGAAACTAATTTGACAATAAACTATTTGTAAAAAAAAAAAAAAAAAAAGGAATGAAAAAAAGTGGATTAAAGACCTAAATATGAGACCTGAAACCATACAAATCCTAGAGGAGTATATAGGCAGTAACCTCTTTGACATTGGCTATAGTAACTTCTTTCTAGATATATCTTCTGTGGCAAGGGAAACAAATGCAAAAATAAACTATTGCGATTACATCAAAGCAAAAACCTTTGCACAACAACAACAAAATCAACAAAATTGAAATGGAATGGGAGAAAATATTAACAAATGATATATTTGGTTAGTATCCAAAATATACAAAGAACGTATAAAACTCAACACCCAAAAAATGAATAGTCCAATTAAAAAATGGGCAGAACACACCAACAGACATTTTTCCAAAGAAGACATCCAGATGGCCAACAGACACATGAAAAGAGTCTCAACATCACTCACCATCAGGGAAACACAAATCAAAACTACAATGAGATATACCACACACCTCTCAGAATGGCTAAAATAAAAAACACAAGAAACAATAAGTGCTGGCAAGGATGTGGAGAAAAGGGAACCCTCTTACACTGTTGGTGAGAACCCAAACTTGTGCCACCATTCTGGAAAACAGTTCAAAGGCTCCTCAAAAGTTAAAAATGGGGGCACCTGGGTGGCTCATTCTGTTAAGCATCTGACTCTTGACTTTGGCTCAGGTCACAATTTTGTGGTTCATGAGTTGAGCCCTGTAATGGGCTCTGTGCTAGTGTTGCTTGGAATTTTCTTCCTTTCCTTCTCTCGCTGCCCTTGCCCTGTTTGCTCTCTCTCGCCCTCTCACCCAAAATAAATAAATAAACATTTTAAAAACGTTAAAAATAGAACTACCCTATGATCCAGCAATTGCACTACTAGGTATTTTACCCAAAGAACACAAAAATTCAAAAGGGATACATGCACTCCAATGATTATAGCAGCATTATCTACCAGAACCAAATTATGGAAACAGCCCAAGTGTCAACTGATAAATGGATAAAGAAGAAGTGGTATATATGTGTATGTGTGTATGTGTGTATATATATATGCACACACATACATACATACACACAATAGAATATTACTTAGCCATAAAAAAGAATGGAATCCTGGAGTACCTGAATGGCTCAGTTGGTTAAGCATCTCATTCTTGATTTTGGCTCAGGTTATGATTTCAGTTTGTGAGACTGAGGCCCACATTGGGCTCTGCGCTAACAGCATGGAGCCTGCTTGGGATTCTCTCTCTCCCTCTCTCTGTCCCTCCCTGCCTGCACATGCTCTCGCGCTCTCTCTGTCTCTCTCTCTCTTTCAAAATATTAGAACACTAAAAAAGAAATGAAATCTTGCCATTTGCAATGACACAGATGGAGCTAGAGTCTTATGCAAGGTGAAATAAGTCAGTCAAATAAAGACAAATACCATATGATTTCACTTGTGTGGAATTTAAGAAACAAAACAAATGAGCAAAGGAGGAAAAAAGAGAGAGAGGAAAACCAAGAAACAGACTCTTTTAAAAAATATTTATTCACTTACTTGGGGAGAGAGAGCATAGGGGAGGGGCAGAGAGAGAGAGAGAAAGAGGTCAGAGAGACAGAGAGAGAAGAGGGTGAATCCTAAGCAGGCTCTGCACTGTCAGTGCAGAACCTGATGTGGGGCTTGAACTCACTATGAGATCATGACCTGAGCCAATATCAAGAGTCAGACATTCAACTGACTGAACCACCCAGGTGCCCCCAAAAACAGACTCTTAACTACAGTTAAAAGAAAAAACTGACGGTTATCAGAGGGGAGGAGGTTGGGGGGATGAGTTAAATAGGTGATGGGGATTAAGAAGTGCACTTGTGATGAGCACTGGGTGTTGCAAAGAAGTGTTGAATCACCATATTGTATACCAGAAACTAATACTATACTGTATATTAATTAATTAGAATTTAGATGAAAGCTTTTAAAAAAAAAACATGTAAAGCAAATTGGACAGTGCCTGACACATAGTATGTACTCAATAAACATCAACTCATATCTACATCACATTCTTTTCTTTTAAGTAGTCAATTTCTTTCAAAGTGGTTTTCTATTTTATTTTTTTATTTTAATTCTAGTTAACACACAGTGTTACATTAATTTCAGGTGTACAATATAGTAGCCTAATTCTTCTACTGAGTAATGCATCATAAACATCTCCATACCTCTAAATCTTTTTCTACAAAATGATTCTTAACAGTATGGATGCACCTCATTTAACATGGTCTCCTATTAGAGGACATTTAGGAGAGGTGTAGATTTTAGTTATTAGAAAGTATTACAAGTTGATATGCTTGCACATCTCTTTCATGAATTCCTCAGAAGTAAAGTTGCTGGGATATAAGGCATATTCACTTTTAAGCCTTTTGATATATTTTAGGTCCCAGGATATATATCACCCACAGTTTCTTATAATATTTTATATTTGACTTATTACGAAAGGGGCCTAAGAGATTGTTCCTGAGCAAAGAAGAATAATGAAGTTAGGATGGTGTGCTCCTTAGCCACTCTGAACAGCAAAATAATGTTGAAATGAAAGTTGTGGGTGACGTGGGTGTCCAATGAAGGTGACATTTGCTGACTACCATACCAGCAACTCCAAGCCCAGGCTGTTTGAGCTATCAGCACTCTTCCGATATAACTAACTCCAGATACAAAAAACATCATCAAGCCGTGGGTGTCAGGAATCCTCAGCCTCAAACTGTTGAATTGGAAAAAGTCAGAGCAGTTGCACTGACACACATTTCACAGGCTTTCTCTCTTAATTTATTCCATTCATGGAGAATTCCTCTTGGCAAGGTGTTATGGCCCTTGTGTCAGCAAAACCTTGTATAATTTAGAAGTATGTTCCTAAAATAGTGAAAGGGCTGAAATGTCTCGGAGGCAGAAAAAAAAATTACCTGAAGAGACTCCATCGCAAAGAATATTGCCAGAGGGAGCTAATCACATTGAACCACAGGTGAGGAAGCAGCATAACACGGGTGTCCAGCCCATTGGCCCAACACTTTATGCCTGCCTGCTGTTAAAAGAGAGGTTTTAAAAATAAATCATCGGGGGGTGCCTAAGTGGCTCAGTTGGTTAAGCATCCAACTTTGGCTCAGGTCATGATCACGCACTCTGTGAGATCCAGCGCCGCATCGGGCTCTGTGCTGAAAGATCAGAGCCTGGATTCTGCTTCGGATTCTGTCTCCCTCTCTCTCTACCCGTCCCCCACTCATCCTCAGTCTCTCTCCTTCTCTTTCAAAAATAAATAAGCATTTAAAAAATTAATAAAAAATAAATCATCAGTAAATAATATTTAGAGAAAGTGGAATTCATGGATTCAGCGACTCTTATGATTATAGAGATCTCTTAAGGTCATCTATTCTAGCCCAATGGTCACCTGTTGCTTGGATTATATTTACAACTGTCCTGAAAAGTGACTTTCTGCCTCTACTTGGACACATCCAATAGCAGAGAACTGCTACTCTCTCCTTAGGACAACTGATATAACTAGAGAGTTCACCCTTAATTAAAATCCTAAAATCCATTAGCCTAAATAAACAAACACATAAGTAAATAGATGTTTTCCAGGCATTGGTGAGTCCTATAGAATGCTGAAATGTTATCTTTACAGCTGACTCCAGAGCTCCTCTTAGGAAGGGAACTAACTTTGTTTAGAAAAATACTCTGATAAGCTATGTGGGGTAAGAAAGATGAAAGGTTATAAGGTACACAGAGAGCAAAACAAAACTGTTGTGTCTTAGAAATTAAGGGAATATTGAAGTGGGATAAGCAGTGAAAAGCTGGAAATGGGAATAAAAAATGAAGAGGAGTTACTGAACAACACATCCAGATGCTGGAGCCTGTAGGGAAAGGTGGCCAGTTAGGAACTACCTGTGCCTAAAGTTCTATTAAGAACAAGATTGTGTTTTAAGTTGACTTCATTTCTGCAATACAAACGATTATTGGTATAACACTTTTAGAAAACAATTTAGCAATATATATCCAATTTGCTTTAGCCTTATAATCCCAATTCTTGACATACATCCTGAAAATTAAATCAAAATGTGATGGCAATGATGAGAAAGAATGAAATCTGCCCATGTGTAGCAACATGGTTGGAACTTGAGGGTGTTATGCTGAGTGAAATAAGTCAGGCAGAGAAGGACAGATACCATAATGTTTGCACATATAGGTAGATTAGGAGGAACTTAACAGAGGACAATGGGGGAGAAGAAGGGGCAAAATAGTTGGGGAGAGGGAGGGAGGCCAACCATGAGAGACTTTTGAATGCTGAGAACAAGCTGAGGGCTGATGGGGGTGGGGAAGAGGGGAAGGGGGGTGATGGGCAAGGGGGAGGGCACTTGTTGGGATGAGCACTGGGTGTTATATGGAAACCAACTTGACAATAAACTATTTAAGAAAAAAAAATTTTTAAATAATAAATCAAATGTGAAAATGCTAAATGAAAAAAAAAGATGTGGTATAGATATGCAATGGAATATTAATCAGCCATTAAAAAAAATGAAATCTTGCCACTGACAATGACAAGGATGGAGCTAGAGAGTATGATACTAAGTGAAATAAGTCAGAGAAAGACAAATACCATATAATTTCATATGTGGAATTTAAGAAACAAAACAAATGAGCAAAGTGGGGGGTGGGGGAGAGAGAGAAGCAAACGGACAGACTCTTAACTATAGAAAACAAACTGATAGTTACCAGAGGGGAGGTAGGCAGGGGGATGGGTTAAATAGGTGATGAACATTAAGGAGTGCGCTCGGTGATGTATGTAAGTGTTGAATCACTATATTGTACACCTGAAACTAGTATTACACTGTATGTTAACTAGCTGGAATTTAAATAAAATCTTTTAAAAAGTGTGAAAATGCAAGAACTTGGAACCAACCCAGATCCTAAAAAAGAGACTGCTAAATAGATTATAGCACAGTCCCAAGAATAATTTGCAACTATTAAATATTATGTTAATGATAATATAACATAGGAAAATGTATGACTAGATGTGTTTGATAGAAATAAGAATTATAATTTAATATTAACCTACAAAGGAAACGAATAAAATAACAAAGAACTTCTATGTGTAGAAAATACTTTAAATAAATACCACAAAACTGTTAATAATAGTCATTTCTAAGCATAATTTTCTCCTATTTTTCCAAATTTTTGAAATTTTACATAGCAAACAAGTTTAACACTTAGAATGTAAATTTTTTTAATGTTTTATTTATTTTTGAGATAGAGAGAGACAGAGCATGAGTGGGGGTGGGGCAGAGAGAGAGAGAGAGAAACAGAATCTGAAACAGGCTCCAGACTCTGAGTTGTCAGCATAGAGCCTGACACGGGGCTTGAACTCAAAAGAGTGAGATCATGACCTGAGCTGAAGTCAGTCACTTAACTGACTGATCTACCTGGGCACCCATAGAATGTAAAATTTTTTTATGTAATCTACAGTTCAATGTCAATTTTAAATTTCATTTAAGATGTATTTATTGCTGTTAATTCTTCAGCACCTATAAAAGAGAAACAGCTTCATGGTTATAGAAAAGAAGTCATCTATCCTTTCTTTATACTCAAGTCTGACTTTGGTCAATTCATGTCAACTTTCTGAATGTCAGCTGTGGTACAAAAATAAAGATACCTCCCTACTTCTTTCACAGGATTATTAGGGGACACAATACACTGGTGAATATGGAAGCCCTCTGAATTCTACATCCTTATAAAATTATAAAGAACTCTTACTGTTAGATTAGAATCTACAAGTAGTCACTTCATCTTCCATCTTCCGATCCATTCTTCTTTTGCAAATGGCCACTTCATATAATCTGGGAAAATATACTGTATATAAGTCACATTTCTATATAATGCATATTGGGATAAAATTCATAAAATTCAGTATATTACTTTGAAACAAAATAAACAAAAGGTCCTGAAACCATTGGTGCCATAATTCTCTTTTCATGTGTGGCATGTGTGTGTGATGGGAATTGTGAGTATGAGTGTGTTATGAGTGTTTTGTGCATTTGTATAGTGAAGTATATGTTTGCAAATGTAGGTCACTGAAGAGACCTAGGGAGTCAGAGGTGAATTTAGAATTGCTACTTCCTTATAAAGAGATTTACTTTGTTTTCTTTTGCTTTATTTTGCCTGACTATCCACAGCAAGTCTAGATATTAAAAAAGAAACTTTCAGGATCAAAGATTACAGATTCAAGTTCTGGGCTTAGGAACCTATCACATCCTAAAGGAGATCATTCACTAGAACCTGACTGCAATACTTTAATCTTTAAGCAGAATTCAAAATAAGTCCATCTTGAGTTCCTTCCAAAAGTTAGGGGAGGAATCACTAAAAGACTCACTTACAAGGCAGTTTCCTCTCTTCCTCCTGCAAAACAAACAAAAAAACAGAAGTACAGCGGGAAGAACATGAGACTTTAGTTAGATGCTCAAAGTTAAATTCCTACTCACACTAATAAGGCCATCTTTACCCACCAGCTCAGCACAGTGCTACTTCCTTCCTCTCTGCCCTGCTACTTTTCCCTAATTCCTAGGGAAAACCTCTCTCATTGGAATCCATCCCAGTTCATCACCAGTTCTTATGAATGGATTCCTGTGCCTTTCATTTCTTACATTTCTTATATCCCTTCCCACCCCAGGCCTATGCCCTTCAAGTGAGATCAAATTCCCAGCCTGGCTCATCTTCCAGTGATTACCCAGGCCACGTCGGAGACTGGACACAAGGAAGCCAGGAGAACATTTTCAAGTTATTGGACCTCTCTTGGCAAGCGTTTCAAGGCTACTGGACTAAATGATCTCTAGTGTGCATTCTTGATCTAATATTCTACAGTTCCATCACAATGTGAAAATTACAATAACAAATATAATAATTAACTCTGAAAATTTGTATAATGGGCCAGTTACCAGTGCATCTTTATTTACATCATCTCCGTGGCCCACCCAATGGATAGAGAAACCAGGTGGTATCATCTCCACTCTGGAGATACATTTTGAAAATTACATGATTTACCCTTCCAGGATTACAGGACTCACACTCATCTTCAGACTCTAATTTCTAAGTTCTTTAATCCATACAATGATAAGGCAAAGAAAAATCCTGTTGCTATCTATTCAGAGAGGAAACAAGGATTTGAGCAGTTGTGGGAATTCCAAAATTTCAAATATAAGCAATGAGGCTTTTTCAGACTAGATTCAAATCCTTTAGAACACAACAAGGCATTCATTTCAGTTCTTGTGAAGCAAAGCACATTTCCTACCCAGAAGAGAAAATGGTAAGATTTTAAACATTCTTACCAAGTTCAAGGGGACTAGAATTTAGCACATACCATAGCTTATCCAAAAGCATCATGAGCCTCACTCTTCTATAATTGTACAAACTCTTACATTGTCTTTTTTTAATGTTTATTTATTGAGAGAAGGAAAGAAAGAGAGAGAATGCAAGCAGGGGAAGGGCAGAGAAAGAAAGAGAGAGAGAATCCTAAGCAGGCTCCACACTGTCAGAGCAGAGCCTGATGTGGGGCTTGATCCCATAAACTGTGAGATCATGACCTGAGCTGAAATCAAGAGTCAGACGCTTAACTGACTGAGCCACCCAGACTTTGATTGTCTTTGATCATGTATTGGTTTTCCAAAGTTACTATATAAGAAATTATCACAAACGTAGTAGCTTAAAACAACACAAATTTATTGTTTCACAATTCTATAGGTCAGAAGTCTAACATGGATCTCACTGGGCTAAAGTAAGGTGTTGGGAAGGCTGGTTCCTTCTAGAGCCTCCAGGAGAGAATCTGTTTCCTTGCCTGTTCTAGCTTCTAGAAGCTTCCTGCATTGCTTGGTTAGTGGCTCCTCTCTTCATCTTCAAATCCAGTAAGGTAGTATGTCTCTGACCCTGCTTCTGTTTTCCCATCTGTTTCTCTGACCACAGAAGGATAAGTGTCTTTTTATTTTTTATTTATTTTTTTATTTTTTAGAGAGAGAGAGCACAAGTGGAAAAGAGGGAGAGGGGGAGAAAGAGGGAAAGAAGCTCCAGCAGGCTCCACACTCAGTGCAGAGCCCAACATGGGGCTCAATCTCATGACCCTGGGATGACCTGAACCGAATCAAGAGTTGGACACTTAACTGACTGAGCCACTCAAATGCTCCAATAAGGGTCCTTTTAAAGCCCCATATGATTAGACTAGACCCACTCAGATGATCCAGGTAATCTCCCCATCTCAAAGTCCTCAATCATACTTGCAAAGCCCCTTTTCCCATGAAAGGTTAACATAGTCCCAGGTTCCAAGGATTAGGATGTGGATGTTTGGAGGGCCGTTATTCTGCCTACCACAATGATTATTTTTCATTAGTTTATTCAAAAAATAATAGCCAAAATGTATCAATGTACCTTCTATATGTTAAATGACTGATGTAGGAACTTTATACACATTCCAACAAATATTTATAAAAATATGTCAAGGTTGGTATCACTATCCCCTCTGACAGTGAAAATGAGACTCACTGGTTAAGTAACTCTACAAGGTCGCTTAGCTAGTCAGAGACAGAGCAGGCTTCTAAACCACCATAAAACAAACAACAGTGCAGAGGAGAAGCCGTCACTTTTCATGAGAGCACTGATTCCCAGGCATAAAGCTGTCATGTGGCCAAGCTCAGCTGGAAGGCTCACAGGCACCCCTCCCTATGCACAGAGCCTTGGTGTGCAGTCTGAGGTTCCTTTGCTGTAGCCTATTCCATCCACAGCAAAAGGGAAATCTAGAAGAAAGGCAAAAGCTTCCTAAGAGAAAAAGTCTTCTAAAACCTCTGCAGACTCTTGAGATTTTGGGTAACACATGGCAAATGTGACAGGTTTCCTGGGCGTCTGCTAGTACTTGGCATCATCAGACTCCACAGTCAATTTCAAAATTGTCATTTTAGGCCCACTGAGGCTTTAAATAGCACCTCCTAACAGCCGGGCCTGTTTTGTAGCTTTCTCTTTCTATTAAGAGCATGTGAGGGCTCAGAGACTATTGAAAATAAATGTCACAAAGTAAATGCTTTTATACATTTGTTTGTTTAAATTGCTTTGAGGGCACGGAGAATGAAAGCACATGATTCAAAATGAGACACTCCAGAACAATGATGCCATATCTCAAAGCACCCAAAATATCAACTGCTACCCAAAACAAGATGCTGAGATAGAAATGCACATGTCACATTAATGCAAAGGCCAAAAAGTGAGAGAATAAAAACAAAATTTCAAAACACTATTGCTTATTAAACACCTGCTTTTTGCCAGAAGTTTTTGAAAATTAATCTCCTTTAATCCATACAATACTTATAAGTAACCTAATTTCACTGGTGAAGACAGAGCCTTAGAGAGGTCCAAGAAACAGATCCAAGGTCACCCTGCTGGGTGCCAATGAGGCTGGGGCTATCTGGCATAAAAAGAATCTATTTCATCACATACTCAACCAAGCAGGCTAGGCTCAGGGTATCAGGCAAGAGTCAGCCCTAACTCACCAGAAGGCAGCCTGACTTGGAAAATAATATTTATTTGCTTCTGTGCTACGTAAGAGACAAGAAGAAGCATTAAAGCTGAAGATAAAAGACAGGCAGGTGCAGTTGATTTAGTTCCAGCCATCATATTCTCAATGTTCCTAACAGGAGTGGTGATAGTAACACCTCGTAATTACACAACGCGCTCCTCAGGGAAGCTCAGAGCTCTTTAAAGACACATCCACATTTGTCTTCCCAACAGCTCTGGAATGGAGAAGACAGCACAATCACTTTCCTACAGAGGGAGAAGCTGGTGCATTTGCCCAAGGTCATAGTGGGACACAGAGGCTTAGAGATGATAGCTTTGGGACTCTTATCCAGATGGCTTACCACTGGCTATGGGAAAGCAAATTCAACACCCTGGGCTCAGAGACTCATGGGTGAAACATCCATTTAGTCAGCCATGCTATGCTCCCTGTCAAAATCTTTGTCAAAATGACCCATACCATGAGAAACATGTGACAGGAAGGCCCTCTATTTCCTTCATACTTTGAGATATTCACTCCTCGTGGAGGGGGGATCTTTCTTTGGTTAAACAGCACATGTGCATTATTGAAAAAGGATCAGTCTCAACCAGATTTCTCTGGTTTGTCTGTCAAATTGATAGTCTACTCCAAAGAAACTCAAATTCTGGAGCCAGGAGAATCCCTGACCCTCTCCCAGAATGGAACCTAGAATTAGAATTTCTGGCCTTGACTACAAGGCACATCAACTGAAGAGAGTAGGACCCAAGGGATGGTAAAAAGAAAATAAATGAGGGATGAGGGAGACCTTGCAGAGAAGGGACCCACAAGTGGAGTATCCACTGTAGGGCTATCCCCAAGGTGAACTGTACAGAGGGTAAAGTGTTGTTTAGCACAAGCTCTGTACATCCTTAGTGTCTGCAACTGGGTATTGGTATGACTATAGTTTTTATGAGGACTCTACTTGTGCATTCTTCCAGATGTTTCAGGGCTCAGTAACAAGCATATGCAAGATTCAGAATGTGTCTCCTACAGCACAATACTTCACAGCATAAAAACACGTAGAACACTATAGGTCTTAAGCAAAAGTGTGAGTCATTCTAATTACCAGAGTTAATAAAAGGTTCTATTGTACTAACATTAAAAAAAAGATTTCATAATTTAAAATATTCTCAAGGCACAAGGCTTAGCACTTGAGACTCGGAATACCAGCTTCCTCAGTTGTGATCTTGGGCCAAACACTGAGATATCTGCACTCCTAGAAAAGTAGTTGAGTGACCTCCTTCCTTAAGGCAGAGACTTTATCATCATGAAAATTTTGAGAGCTATAACCTGATTTTTAATGCCATATGATTTAAATGCTATGATTTAAATGCTGTAGTCTCAAATGTGAATTCAATGAAAATACTATGTAACTTTGCTTACTGTTCCTAGATTTGAAGCACAAGACCAGAAGCTTTTATATTAAAACAATAAGTTTTGCCTACCCCACCCATTCTCAATTGCTGATGAATAAAATCCAAAAGGAAATAGGGGAATCTAGCTGACTCAATCATTAGAGCATAGAACTTTTGATCTCAGGGTCATGAGTTCAAGTCCCAAATTGAGCATAAAGCTTACTTAAAAGGGAGGGTAGGGGGATAGAAAAAAAGGGAAGGGGGAAGTAATCTGAATAAAGAGAAATCAAGAAAGAAGATTCAAGAAGTCTGCTACACAGACAATAGGTGAAGACAAAATAAAGAATAAGAGTACAATCTGTCTAGGAAGAAAGTGACCAGAACCCAAGGAAAAAGTCACAAACAGCCACCCCACCCCAGCTCAGAGCTACAGGGTTTGGAAGCAAGAGTTGGCTATGGAGTAGTAGCTGTGAGGCAAATTCACAGTCTCCTAGGCAATCTCAATTATAACTATAAATACATATATCATTAATAAAACATTAGAAAAATCAAGTCTGTCAGGATATTTAAAGACTAATACATCATGACAAAGTAGGATTTATTCCAGGAATGAATGCAATTATGGGCCAATATTAGGAAATCTATAATTCATCATATTAGTAGGTCAAAGGAGAAAAGCTATCTGATTGCTTCAATAGATATTTTTTAAAAAGCAATTGATAGATTTTTAAATCTATGACCTAGAAATGGAAATAGAATTAAAGAGAATTTATTAATTGATATAGAATACATATGATTCAATTAATGGGCAACATAATATTTAAATATAAAACATTATGGAGATTTTTACTAACAGAAGGAATAAGACAAAAATGACCATTATCAAAACTAATATTTTAATATCCTTCTGGTAGTTCTAGTCAATTAAATAAGACCAATAGAGACAGAAAGAAGTATAAATATTAGGAAAGGGAGGAAATTTTATCTCTGCCTGCATATAATATCTATATGAAAATATATAATATGTATATGAAAAATATCCAAGACAATCAATTGAAATAAATACTGAAGCTAATAGGAGAGTTCATTGATACAGCTACATAAATAACAAATATATATCTAAAATGATAAACTTTGCATATGCCAGTTATATCTATTTTCTCCTCAATTAAAACCCACTCATGTTGAGAAAAACCAAAGAATATGAGGGTAAAAGAAAACTAGACACATGAAGATTTCAGGAAATGTAAAGATACAAAGAGCACTAGTTCTCTATCATATACTTCCCAAATGACAATGAGATTGTGAGAAAAGGTAAGAAACATTTTAAGAATTAATACAAGTAGTTACATACAAATGGAAACCAGCAGTATTCCTTTCTCTCTTTGTCAAAATATTCTAAAGTTTCATAACAAATTGAGTTTTTACAATGGTGTCTCATATCCATGCACCAACCCACTGACAAGACCACAACTATATTTAAATTTGAGGTTACAGAAGTCACTTCTAAATCATATTCCAGACCCCGACTCACAAACAGGTAACCTCACTACCAGTGGGCTCCTCTTATCTATATAGCAATGGTTGTCTTCCTCTCTCCCTAAACCTCTGGGTTTATTTCTTCACTTACTTTTCAAACCCCAGCCCCTCATCAATCCATGAACAAGGAAAACTGTGTCTTAATACTTTTACTTGGGAATTAAAAACCTGCTACCACTTGAGGTCCGCTCTGTGCATTCATTCTTTCATACATTTATCCAACAAACATCTATTCAGTGCCAACTATAGACTGGTTGCTGGTGGTGTAAGATGAGTAAATTAGATACAGTAAGGGCCTCACAGTGCTTATAGTCTAGTGGGGGATTCAAACAAATTGAGAGGCAATCACAATAGCATCAGTAAATGTGTGTTAGGGGAAGCAAAGGTGCTGATGTAACAAAAAATAGGGTCATCCAGCCCTGCTGGGAAGGCGCCCTAAAGTATGAATAAGAGCTGAAAGGCAAAGCATAAGGTGAGGGTGGAGAGAGGAAAGAGCACATTTCATTTTACTCATTTCTGGCATAAAAGACAGCCACACATTCAATTAACATTCTCAGACCCACTAGGCGAGCTTCTAGGAGCTGGAACAGTTTTAGCTGGTACAGACACCATGTTACATGCTGTATTTTATAGCTCCTTGGTGATGTCTGACAGCACTCTAAATAATCCTTTTAGAACTAACAGAAGTTTCAAGTGGATAGGATGAATTCTGAACAGAGTGTTTTTAAGAGCCTCTTTATCCTTTGGGGCTAAAACCCCTTTCAAGGACTGCTTGAGCAATCCTAACTGTTAGATGAAAACCCACATGGTTACCAAGGATGAGAAAGGCATATGAAGAAAATACTGTTTTGGTCTTCAGTAAATGTTTGAACTCTGCTGGGTCTGACAGCAAAGCCCCAAGGACAAAGATGAATTTTATGATGTAGGCTTTTCCCATCAGGGCTCATGACTGACTAAGTTTTTAGGACTAAAGTGAGGGTCTGCTACCATGGTCAGCATTTAAATTATGTAGACTAGAAAAGTGCAGCTTTATAGATTTGGAAAATCTTACTTTTGTCCAGGAGAGTCAGAACCTTAAAAAGCATATATTTTTGTTAATCTCCCAAAATCCAGTACTCCTGCCCAACTCTAGTTGCTCCTCAGCTACTACAAACACCACTTTATTAGTATATTGCTACTAGCCCTTTCACATATTGTTTACATTTAAATAGGAAAGACATGTTTATTATTGGAAAGTCATTAATTACTATGACACTTTCCTAATCTTAAATATTTACATGTATTCTGTTTATCCTAAAAGAGAACTCTAACATTCATTCATATAAATTATTGTAAATTGGTTTGAAAACTAATTTTTTTTATTAAACAAAGTATATTTATTGCTTAAAATGTGACCTCTAGGAATTACTGACCTCTAAGAATAACCAATTTTTATAAATTTTATGACAAGGAAACCATAATTACTTTCCCTCTAAAATCAGGGGTTAAATGATGATGTATGTTTTCTTTTTAAATGTTTGTTTATTTTTGAGACAGAGAGAGACAGAGCTTGAGGTGGGGAGGGGCAGAGAGAGAGACACAGAAAAGGAAGCAGACTCCAGGCTCTGAGCTGTCAGCACAAGCCCGACACGGGGCTTGAACCCACAAACCATGAGATCATGACCTGAGACAAAGTCAGACGCTAACTGACTGAGCAACCCAGGCGCCCCTGATGATGTCTGTTTTTAACCCCATCCAATAACATTATAGTAGAGGTTCTAAGCAAAAAAGTGTCATTATCCAAAGACAATATGATTGCCTATGTAGGAAATCCTAATGTATCTACAAAAGAAGAAGAAAGAAAGAAAAAAGAAGGTGAGAGCTACTACTAAGTGAATTTATCAAGATCGGTATACAAAAACCAACTGCATGTATGTATATATAAAATACTTAGGATAAATCTGATGGAAGATGTACAAGACTTAAATACTGAAAACTACAAACTACTACTAAAAACTAAAAAATACATAAGTAAATAGACACAGATCAAACAACTCAATATTGTTAAGATGTTGATTCTCTTCAAATTGATCTATAGATATAATACAATGCAAATCAAAACTTCAGGAGGCTTGTTTGTAGAACCTGACAAGTCAATTATATAATTCATATGGAAATGCAAATAGCCTATAAGAGCCAAAACAAATTTTTAAAATAACAAAGTTAGAGGACTTAACATTACTGACTTCAGGACTTAGTAACAATCAATAAAACTAATAGGCAACCGACAGAATGGGAAAAAATAGTTGCAAATGACATATCAAATAAAGGGCTAGTATCCAAAATCTATAAGAAACTAACCAAACTCCACATCCAAAAAACAAACAATCCAGTGAAGAAATGGGCAGAAGATATGAACAGACACTTCTCCAAAGAGGGCATCCAGGTGGCCAACAGACACGTGAAACGATGCTCAGCGTCCCTCATCATCAGGGAAATGCAGATCAAAACCACATTGAGATACCACCTCATGCTGGTCAGAGTGGCTAAAATGAACAAATCAGAGGACTCTAGATGCTGGTGAGGATATGGAGAAACGGGCACCCTCCTACACTGTTGGTGGGAATGTAAACTGGTACAGCCCCTATGGAAAACAGTGTGGAGGTTCCTCAGAAAATTAACAATAGAACTCCCCTATGACCCAGCAATAGCATTGCTAGGAATTTACCCAAGGGATACAGAAGTGCTGATGCATAGGGGCACATGGACTCCAAAGTTCATAGCAGCATTCTCAACAATAGCCAAAAGGTCCATCAACTGATGAATGGATCAAGAAGATGTGGTTTATCTATACCATGGAATACTACATGGCAATGTATATTGCCACATGGATGGATCTTGAGGGTGTTATGCTGAGCGAAATAAGTCAGGCAGAGAAGGACAGCTACCATATGTTTACACATACAGGAGGATTAGGAGGAACTTAACGGAGGATTGTGGGGGAGAAGCAGCAGGGAAATAGTGGGGGTGAGGGAGGGAGGTAAACCATGAGAGACTCTTGAATGCCGATAACAAACTGAGGACTGATAGGTATAGGGGGGAGGGGGCGGTGATGAGCATGGAGGAGGGCACTTGTGGGGATGAGCACTGTGTGTTGTATGGAAACCAACTTGACAATAAACTATTTAAAAAATAAATAAATTTTAAAAAATCAAAATAAAAGATGCGGTGCATACACACACATACACACACACACACACACACACACACACACACAATGGAATATTACTCAGCCATCAAAAAGAATAAAACGTCTCCATTTGCAATAATGTGGATAGAGGTACAATGTCCGTATAAGACAAGAGTCCATATAAGAGCAGTCAGACAGGGAATTAAACTGGTGAACAAATTAGACCAGAGTTTCTCCAAACCCAAAGACATTAAACACAGTGAAAGGTGGACAAGAGGTGTCAGGCTAAAAGCATGGGTAGTAGGTGAAGATCTACATTCTCAACAGTGAGGTTCCCGTCCAGTTTCCTTGCAGTGCTTAAATCCAAGAGTACTGGAAGCCAAGCACATAAACCTCAAGCTCAAGGCAGAAATATGTACAGCCCTGAACAATCCCAAGTCAAAACACAAGAGACTGATGGGGTCCCTGGGTGGTTCAGTCGGTTGAGCATCCACCTTTGGCTCAGGTCATGATCTCATGGTTTGTGGGTTCGAGCCCCGCGTCGGGCTCTGTGCTGACAGCTCAGAGCATGGAGCCTGTCTTCGGATTCTGTGTCTCCCTCTCTCTCTGACCCTCCCCTGCTCATGCTGTCTCTCTTTCTCTCAAAAGTAAATAAAAACATCAACACGGGCGCCTGGGTGGCTTAGTCGGTTAAGCGTCCGACTTTCGCTTAGGTCATGATCTCGTGGTTCGTGGGTTCCAGTCCCGCATTGGGCTCTGTGCTGACTGCCAGCTCAGAGCCTGGAGCCTGTTTCAGAGTCTGTGACTTCCTCTCTCTCTGACCCTCCCCTGCTCACGCTGTCTCTCTCTCTCCTAGAAATAAATAAAACATTTAAAAATTTTAAAAAAAAAATCAACAAAAAAACACACAAGAGACTGACATATGGGGATTCCCAACAAAATGAAGATTCCAACCAACAATTCTGCACAGAAATCTGTGCAGAAGTGACTTCTAAGAGCCGATAAATACCTATACACGTGATTTCTTAAAGAATCTTAGCGTTTTACAAGGTGTCCGTAAGGCCTCTGTGAAAGATTGTCATTCAAACAATAATAATAAACATCAGTCATGAATTTCACATGCCTTGTGATGAAATGGACAGTGACCCAACAGGCCCACTAGCAATTTAGTAAGAGATATTCGGCAGTGCACTTTAGGATAATGTTTACTGCCTAAGACCATTCTCAGTTTTTGACATGAAATAGAGGAAGCTGTTGATAATTGATGACTGCTACATGGCAAGGAGGTAGGCTATGATAGGCTGATGACCTCAGTCTCCATCCCATATTACTTCATCCAACCTGTATTTATGGGCTGCTTGTGTGAGTAAATAAGTTCTGCTGGTGTAATTTTAAAACCTGGAGAAAAATTTTCATTCTAAAGAATGAATTTTTATGTGCTGTGATTTAATCGCCCGCATGCCATTTTGATATTATTTTAACATTGCAGATGTGAGCTGTAGAAGTTAAAAGTAAATTGCATTATGAAACTTTTCATTTTTTTGTGATATTCTGTGTAGTTATATGTTAGGTCTTTCTGTTTTGTATTTTACTAGCATTATATTTTATAAACATGTCTGATGGCCCAAAATGGTTACTTTTAAAGATAAGGTATGAGTTAGAAAAGGAAAATTCTAAACCTAAGCCAATGAACAATTCCAATAAGGTCTGGGATGAAGAATTACAACCTTAAGAGTCATTCACTGCACTTGTGCAACAGGTGATCAAAATAAAAGTCCAATCAATCACAGAAGGACAGTGAATACTGCAGTGTTCAACTTTCAACATGTCTGAGCTAACTCTTATTTAGCAATCAAGAGAAATCATCTCATCTTGATTGAAAATTACATACACATGTGCTTATCTCAAATCTGACCTAGGCTTACAGATATGTGCAGGTAAAAAGAAGCATAGGTTTCAAAATGATGACATATATATCACTTTTTATGGTTAGTTTTAAAAATAATACTCTATGTCTATATATTCCTATAAGAGCAATGAAAAAGCCAACACGCATTTATAATACTTTGCAATTGTTAAAGTGAAAATTAATCCTGGGCATGAATGTAGTAAGAAAATATTTCTTCAAAGTCTTGTATAAAATTATATCTTACAGTCCACTTTATTCATATTGCTTTTGCTTATGGTTGTAATAGCATTACTATTTAACACTGTCAATAAATTTTCATGTTATAAATTACATTAATTAAAATCTATTTATAATCTGTTCTTAAATCTACCATGCTCATATTTAGAAAAATCAAATCCCATGTTGGCTTAAACCAGGCATTGAAAAAAAAAATTATGTTTGTTTTATGAGTTCTTAAAATTTATTTAAAAATATAGTAAGATTAATTTCAACAAGGCTAAGTTCAGCCTAACTATTTGGTTGTTTCAAGAAAGGTTGGATAAATAGTCATTTTTTTTAATTTAAAGTAGGGGGGAACTACTCTTGCAAACACATTACACCACATATCAACTCATTTCATACAGTAGAAATTTATAATAAAACAGGCTACTTGGATGAGGTTTTAAAAATCAAGTAGGAAATGTTCAAAGAAAAGTATCTGAAATTACCACAAACTATATTACTGACCTACATTACAGTTGATATCCTATCTGGAAAATGAGAACTGCTCACAGAGAATAAGCTAATCTGTTGCACAAAATAAGTAGACTTACAGAAAATATTATTCTCTACTCAAAAGAACACTGGAAATTGTTATTAAATTATTACATCTAAAACTTAGTGGTGATGTTATATATCTTGAGCGAAAGATGCACTAATTTTATGCATAAGTTCCCTGAGAACTGAAAATTATCTCAAGGGTTCCACCAGAGAAAAAAGGATTGCAAAAGGTTGTTCTCACACAACAGAAAAGAGCACAAGCTGATTTTAAAAACTTGGAAGAAACATAAACATTTCAGGATCCATAAATACCTTTGGAAATAAATTATAACTAATATCCTAAAGTATATTTGAGAGGTTAAATTATTACATCCATTGGGGCGCCTGGGTGGCTTAGTCGGTTTAGCGTCCGACTTTCGCCTGGGTCATGATCTCGTGGTTCGTGGGTTCAAGCCCCGCGTCGGGCTCTGTGCTGACTGTCAGCTCAGAGCCTGGAGCCTGTTTCGGTCTGTGACTCCCTCTCTCTCGGACCCTCCCCTGCTCACGCTGTCTCTCTCTCTCCTAGAAATAAATAAAACATTAAAAATAAAATAAAATAAAATAAATTATTACATCCATGAACAGGATGATGTAAGCAAAAAAAAAAAAAAAGGCAGAGAACTAAAAAGAACTCTAAAAACTTGAAACTATGATAGCAGAAATGAAAAATGAAATGGAAATTTGGAAAGTGAAGTTAAGAAGATCTCCCAGAAAGTAGTGGGGGAGGAGGAAATGGGTATCAGGGGGAAAAAATAAGGAAAATATTATTCTAGAAAGTACAACCTTTGACATTGTTCCAGGGAGGAAGGAAACATAAAAAAATTAAGAACAGGAAATTATCAAATAAATAATATGAGAAAATTTCTTTTTTTTTTTTTTTTAATTTTTTTTAATGTTTTATTTATTTCTAGGAGAGAGACAGCGTGAGCAGGAGAGGGTCAGAGAGAGAAGGAGTCACAGACTCTGAAACAGGCTCCAGGCTCTGAGCTGGCAGTCAGCACAGAGCCCGACGCGGGGCTCGAACCCACAAACCGCGAGATCATGACCTAAGCGAAAGTCGGACGCTTAACCGACTAAGCCACCCAGGCGCCCCAATATGAGAAAATTTCTAATAGTGAATGAACCCACCCAAGTTCTCAACACAGTAAATGAAACAGACCCAAACCAAAGCACACTGTTCCAAAAGTTTAGAACGCTGACTAGAGAAAAAATAGGTCACATGCAAAACCTCAACAATCAACATACATTCTCCTATACGTGCAAACATATGATATTTGTCCTTCTCTGCCTGACTTATTTCGCTCAGCATAACACCCTCAAGGTCCATCCAGGTTGCTACACATGGCCAGATTTCATTCTTTCTCATTGCCATGTAGTATTCCATTGTATAGATAAACCACATCTTCTTGATTCATTCGTCCATTGATGGACACTTAGCCTCTTTCAATGCACGTATGGGAGGATTAGGAGGAACTTAACTGAGGACCATGGGGGAGAATAAGGGGGGAAGTGGTGGGGGAAAGGGAGAGAGGCAAACCATGAGAGACTCTTGAATGCTGAGAACAAACTGAGGACTGACGGGCGTCAGGGGAGAGGAAGGGTGATGGGCATGGAGGAGGGCAGTTGGGGGATGAGCACTGGGTGTTATATGGAAACCAATTTGACAATAAACTATTTGTAAACAAACAAACAAACATGCATTCTCTAGAGCAATACTGGCAACCAAGCATTTATGAAGCAGTGCCTTCCAAATTCTGAGGGAAAGTTATTTCCAAATTAAAATTCTATATTTTACTACATTGAAGTGTGATGGTAGCATATAAGCATTTCTAAATATGCAAAAAGATACCTTCTTTCCAAATATTTGAAGTTACCTTCTAATCAATTTTTCTCAAGAAGTTACTGGTGAGATTATTCCAAGAAATCAAGGAAGTTGTCCCAAAAATAAGAATACAAAGAATATAGAAAATAGGGACTATAATACAATGACAAAGAAACGTCCCACACTGAGATCTGTCCACTGCCTAAAGCCTGTTTCAAGATTACTAGGGTCTCCAAGAAAGGAGAAAGGGATGGAGACTAGGAAAATTATGGGAATTCAAGACCTAATACTAACTTGTATTTTCTCAACTCATTTTCTTAGGATAATTTTAAAGGCTGAGGCACGGTTTCTCTTTATCATATGCAATGCTGAGACATTCATGGATTTCACTATCAAATGGGTGATTTTTAGAGTGCATAATCAAATGTGTTCTTTCAACATTTAAGAAAACAATATATTTCAAGGACTTCAATAATTTCAATTCAATAGAATGTTCAATGTTCAAAAAAATGTAAATAGTTGAGTCATATTCTTTATGAAGCAAATAATTTTTCAAGCATTCAGTATTTCTGGAGATTTCAGTCTGAACCTTCTGGCTGATTTCAACCCAAATAAAGGTCTTATTTGAGCACTGCTCTAAATTTTTCTTTTAATTTGAATTCTAAGTGAACATTCCAATTAGCCACAAGCCACACAACCACTCTGTTGTGTTAAACAAAATCTATTATGCTGGATAACACTGCCTCAGCCCTATACGCATTTGAGTTGTTGAACCTTGGCTTAAACAAAACAAAAAGCTATGAGGTTACAAGTGCATCCCATCTTTTATAGTGATTCCATGGGGACTGAAACTAGAGTGTGACTGGATAGACAAAGATAACTGAAAGCTACACTCTGGATAAGCTGTTCAAAATTAGCATAAGCAATGAATATTTATACTCAAGGAGTCCTGGTTAGGAACAAGGGAGCAAGAAAAATCCTAACAGTATGACCCCAAGTTCAAGATACAGAAAACACTAATCATGGTTGTAACTCTGTCTTATCTGCTCAAGTCATCTACACTTATTGCTTCAACATCTCTGTCTGGGAAGCAGAGATAAGGCTTACATTCATCTTAGTGGAATTAGGAAAGCTCAGTTTGGAAGAGTATGGGAAACTTTCTTGAAAAGGATACATGAACACTCTTATTACATATTATAGTCCTAGTACTAATGTATTTAGGAAATCCAATTAAGTATTAAGGCTCTGCTATAGAAAATCCATTTCTCTTTTCTTAATCAAAGGACAATTTTCAAAGGAAAACTACTTTCATCCCTAAATAATCCTTCTGCGTCCCTCTGTTTCCAAGTTGTCAGGTCTCAGCAGCTTTCAATGTGAGCTCCTCTAAGGGTAAGAACTAGAGATAGAGGCATTCTGTAGAGCTTCTCAGAGGCCAGAGATGACAATAAGAATTCTTAAAGAATGCCTTTCTCAAAAATACACTGAGGTCAATAGAGCCACAAACCCACAAAATAGAACATTTTTAAATGTATGAAGGAGTGAAAGAAATTTTATACTTTGTAACTACCTGCCAACTATCTCCTTTTCCTCCCTCATGTTGCCATAGCAACAAAGTGACTTATCTACCAGTAAATAGATAGATGAAAAAAATACCACCAGGAAACTATTTACTTCATAGATGTTTGGGCCCTTACCCCATTGGCTATGTTGGCAGCACTGGGCACTTCTTGACACAGATTCTGCTTCACTAAATCCCACGCAGTTCCAGAATATCGGGATGTCAGGGAGCTAAAGCCACTTCCTGTCATATGCATTTTTCATGACTTTTCGTACTGTCTCAGATGAGGAGGTTCTGGGGGAAAAAAACAATTGGAAAAGATATTTACTTTGCTCAAAGGCTTTCAACATACATAATTATTGGTCAAACAATGTTGGAACCATCAACCTTTCTCAATCCCATATTAAATATTAGGCTAATAAAATTCATAGAAAAATATAAAAAACAGACACAGAAATCAAAATTCTTGGATTTTTTTTCAATTTAATTCAAATATACTAATGGATAAAAGCCTTAGGACTCCCATTTTAAAAGTTGTCCTAAATTAAGAATGTGGAGAAACTGTACATTTCTGGTGGAAGAGTCACAAAATTGAAATGTAAAATGGAACAGCCACTTTGGAAAAGAGTTTGGTAGCTTTCTAAAGGTTACACATAGAGCTACAGTCTGACCCAGCAATTCTACACCTAAGTATACACACAAAAGAAGTGGAAAGGTATGTCCACAAAAAAACGTGTATATGAATATTCATAGCAGCATTATTCATAAATGACAAATAGTAGAAATAATCAAATGTCAATTAACTGATGAATGGATAAACAAAATGTGGTATGCACACAGTTGTATACTATTCAATAACAAAGAAGAATAAAATACCGATATATGCTACAATCTGGATGAACCTTGAAAACATTATGTCCCATGAAAGAAATCCCATGCAGAAGAACACATATTGTATCATTCCATTTGTTTGAAATGTCCAGAATAGCCAAATCTAGAGAGACATAAAGTAGACTAATACGATTGCCTAGGGATGGAGATGGAGACCAAAATTGGTGGAGGAGGGGCATTCTTTGGGAGGTGATGAAATGTTCTTAAATGAATTGCAGTGACGGCTGCATAACCGTGAATACGCTAAAAACCATTTTAATTTACATTATACATTTTATTTGGGTGAACTGAATGGTATGTGAATCACACCTTAATAAAGCTGCTACAAAAAAAAAATTTTTTTTTATTTTAAAAAAGCTGCCCTAAAGAAGGCTGAGATGAATCTCAATTTAACCACAGGTCAAGTTATGAAACTGATTCAGTGGGAGGAGAGAGTATTTTGTCTCTGTAGAGTAAGTCTTTCAACAAGTCTTTTTTTTTTTTTTTAGAAAGTGTGAGCAGGGGAGGGGCAGAGAGAAGGGGGGACAGGGGATCCAAAGAGAGCCCCACGCTGACAGCAGCGAGCCTGATGTGGGGCTCTAACTCACAAACTATGAGATCATGACCAGAACTGAAGTCCAATGCTCAACTAACTGAGCCACCCAGGCGCCCTTCCATCAGTCTTTCAACTTACCTCTAGTTAAGGAGAGAATTCTAAGAAAGGAGTTTAATGTCAGAATATTTAGAATTTGTAATAAAATATGTTCGAACTTTCCAGTGAATGCAGAAAGAATTTAGATAAAAACATAACTAGTTTTTTATTAATTGCTTCATTCTGGAGGGGGGGAATCTTTTTTTTCAAAGTATTTACAAAATTAGCAGTTGAATTTGAAGCCACAGATTCCTTGTTCTTTTTACTTGCACCAATACAGAATATGAGTTCATGAGTCACATTTACTGATTAATAGAGCAATGAATTTTCTCTTCAACTACAGATCATGGCACTTTTATAAGCCTACAGCAAAAGGAATCCTCCCACATAGAGAAATCACAAAGCAGAAGGCTGACAGGTTCTCTCCAGTGTTCCTGAGCAGGGAGCTTTCCAGACAGTATTAAACAGCTATGCAAAGTTCATATCATGCTTGTCTACTCCAGTAAAACACTGAAGAGTCACAAAAATACCAAATGCAATATATGTGTCAAGAAGTGGGGGGCAACTAAATGAATTCAGGCAATCTCCAGGTGTGAGAGCATTTTGATAAGTCCTACCGCATAGTATTGGCTAGGAAAACCTCTTTTGTCAAAAAGCTCTGCTTCCCTTTGAGCATCATTTGGTTATACAAATAGACTGACAGGGTGTAGAATGTGGAGGTGAGAGAGAAAGACTCTTTTAAAAAGGAGGGAAGCCACTGATCAGTATTAAGATGGGATAGAACAACATGTGTGTTCCAATGGACTCATGAGCTGAGAAAGGTCTTCAGAGCTGATTCTGGGAGATGTCTGCTAACAGCAAAAGCATAATATATTCCACCTAGATTATTAAATGTTTTTAAAAGCCAAATAGATGATGAAGAAAAGTTCTTCTTCATAGAATAATTTCTGCTAACGATGCAAAAGAAGTAAGAGAATTAGGAAAATCACTCTTTCTGTAAGCCCTAATGAATGAAGAATCTGGACCTCAACTGCTAAAAGAAGCTAAAACCATAAAGTGACAAGCTGATGGTGAACTTTGTAATACACAGTATGGCTTACACCAGCCGAAACCCACTAACCAGCCTTAAAATAGAATAAGAAGTGGAACAGTCATTCTGTGCTTCACCACCTGTGAATTATTCTTGCCAAAATAATTGAATCTAAATCTCATTGAGCTAGATCAAGTTACCAGTCTACAAGAAACATAAAATTGAGGATGATGTTAAAAGACATCATGAGGATGCTATCAGCCAACTTCAAAATGAGAAGAACTGTCCCAGTTTCAAGAAATAAATAGCATGAAAAAGTGGGGTAGGAGAGCTGTCTGAGATCAAAAAATACTTCAGAAAGATGGCAGACAAATGCTATGTGTGGACCTTGCTTGGAAGCTAATTCAAACAAAACTAAAAAGGCATTTAGGGAGCAAATGTGAAATTCTTCAAAGAGATCCTTTAATTAGATGATATGGGATCTTTGTTAATGTACAGTGATATTCTTAAGTCCTCAACTATTATAAACATACTGAAATATTTATGGATGAAATAATATAATGTCATGAATTTGCTTTAAATATGTCACAGCAATCCCTATCATAATAACACCAGCATTCTTCACAGAGCTAGAACAAATAATCCTAAAATTTGTATGGAACCAGAAAAGAGCCCAAATAGCCAAAGCAATGTTGAAAAAGAAAACCAAAGCTTGGGGCATCATAATCCCAGACTTCAAGGTATATTACAAAACTGTTATCATCAAGACAGTATGGTACAGGCACAAAAGCAAGCATATAGATCAATGGAACAGAATAGAGAACCCAGTAATGGACCCACAAATGTATGGCCAACTAGTTTTTGATAAAGCATAAAAGAACACCCAATGGAATAATGACAGTCGCTTCAGCAAATGGTGCTGGGAAAACTGGACAGCAACATGCAGAAAAATGAACCTGGTCTATTTTCTTACACCATACACAAAAATAAACTCAAAATGGATGAAAGACCTAAACATAAGTAAGACAGGAAGCCATGAAAATCCTAGAGGAGAAAGCAGGCAAAAACCTCTTTGAACTCAGCCGCAGCAACTTCTTACTCAACACATCGCCAGAGGCAAGGGAAACAAAAGCAAAAATGAACTACTGGGACCTCATCAAAATAAAAATTTTCTGCACAATGAAGGAAAAAATCAGCAAAACTAAAAGGCAGAATGAGAGAAGATATTTGCAAATGACATCAGATAAAGTGTTAGTATCTAAAATCTATAAAGAACTTATCAAACTCAACACCCAAAAAACAAATAATCCAGTGAAGAAATAGGCAAAAGATATGAATAGACACTAGACACTTCTCCAAAGAAAACATCCAGATGGCTAACAGACACATGAAAAAATGGTCAACATCACTCATCATCAGGGAAATACAAATCAAAACCACAATGAGATACCATCTCACACTTGTCAGAATGGCTAACATTAACAACTCAGGCAACAACAGATGTTGGCAAGGATGCAGAGAAAGAGGATCTCTTTTGCACTGCCGATGGGAATGTAAACTCGTACAGCCACTCTGGAAAACAGTATGGAGGTTCCTCAAAAAATTAAAAATAGAACTACCCTATGATCCAGCAATTGCACTACTAAGTATTTATCCAAAGGATACAGGTATATTGTTATGAAGGGGCACATGTACCCCAATGTTTAAAGCAGCACCATCAACAATAGCCAAAGTATGGAAAGAGCCCAAATGTCCTTCGATGGATGAATGGATAAAGAAGATGTGGTGTGTATACACACACACACACACACACACACACACACACACAATGGAGTATTACTCAGCAATCAAAAGGAATGAAATATTGCCATTTGCAACTACCTGGATGGAACCAGACAGTATGATGCCAATTGAAATTAGTCAGTCAGAGAAAGACAAATATCATATGACTTCACTCATAGGAGGACTGTAAGATACAAAATAGATGAACATAAGGGAAGGGAAGCAAAAATAATATAAAAACAGGGAGGAGGACAAAACATAAGAGACTCTTAAATACAGAGAACAAACAGAGGGTTACTGGAGGGGTTGTGGGAGGAGGAATGGGCTAAATGGGTAAGGGGCATTAAAGAACCTACCCTTGAAATCACTGTTGCACTATATGCTAACTTGGATGTAAATTAAAAAACTAATTAATTAATTTTTAAAAACATGCCACCAAAAACCAAAGATGTGGGGAAGGAATCGATGAAATAAGACTGGCAAGCTGCTGATAACTGTTGAAGCTGGTTAATGGGTACATGAAGGTGTACTTTTTACTATTATGCTATTGTGTACGTTTAAAATATTCCATAATAAAGAGGTTAAAAGAGAGAGAAATAATTGCTATAGCAAGTTACCCCCATAGTTTTGTCCCCATTAACACAATCCATGGACAGACAGAAAGTTCACAGAAGAGAAAGTGGACAAAAAGAGAAAGAAGCAAGAAGGAAGAAGGAAAACGCAGTAGCTGGTCAAATAACAGCAGGTCATTTTGGTCCCTCTAAAAGAGAAGGCTTGACAGTTAAGTGTCTGACTCTTGATTTTGGCTCAAGGCATCATCTCATGATTCATGTGTCTGAGTCCCATATCAGGCTTGGTGCTGTAAAAAAGCACAGAAGATTCTTTTCCTCTGCTTGGGATTCTCTTTCTCCCCCTCTCTCTATCCCTTCCCCACTTGCATGTGCTCTCTTTCTCAAAAATAAATAAACTTAAAAAAAATACTAGAAAATAAAGATTTGACCTCTATCACTGATTCTACCCTTTTTAAAGAAATAATCTCAGATGAGCCCTTTATCAATCAAATGTACTTCCTTGTCATTTGTGGGGAAAATGGTGAAATAACACAAATGGAGATGTTTAACTTGAGAAGCTACAATTTCTATTGATGACAGAGATTACTGTAAATATGTCTTTGTCAGGATTATATCTGTAAAGCTTTATTAGTTATCTTTAGTGTACTATTTATTTTCCATGCATGGATTTAAATAATATCATCATTTTCCCATGGGAATGGGTGGGTTCAGGGGTAGCAAAAGGCAGCTGTATTGAGAGCTGCCTGTGTAGATAAAGATATAAAACCTCCAGGATGCCAGGAAGACAAGCAGACATGATCTTCAACTGCTTTAAAAGCAAATTAAACTAGCTCAGCACAGCTCAATCTGGGCAGAAATACTGCCATCTTCTTCTGGTATGCCATGTCACTTACACCTAAAAACTCCAAAATGTGCAATGTTCAACTATTTTAATTTGGTATAACTGCCTCAGTGGGAACCACTGGTCAAGATCACCTGCTGTGGGATTTTTTTTTTTTTTTACAAATAGTTTATTGTCAAGTTGGTTTCCATATAACACCCACTGCTCATCCCCACAAGTGCCCTCCTCCATGCCCAGCTCCCCCCTCCCCCCCCACACCCATCAGTCCTCAGTTGTTCTCGCCATTCAAGAGTCTCTCATGGTTTGCCTCTCTCCCTCTCCCCTACTATTTCCCTCCTTCTTCTCCCCCATGGTCCTCTGTTAAGTTCCTCCTAATCCTCCTATATGTCCAAACACAGGATATTTGTCCTTCTCTGCCTGACTTATTTCGCTCAGCATAACACCCTCAAGGTCCATCCATGTTGCTACACATGGACAGATTTCATTCTTTCTCATTGCCATGTAGTATTCCATTGTATAGATAAAACATCTTGATCCATTCGTCCGTTGATGGACACTTAGACTCTATGGGATTTCTTAAAAGGAGCAAAGATCTCTGCTGCCAACTGCTCTGAGAAGAGCAGACCTTGGGGAAGAAAATGAGGATTAAGAAGGCAGGCATAAACTAAAGGAAGAGATACATTCCCTTCTCTCTCTAGAAACTGAATCTGGCCTCTAGTATAATCAGCCTTGAGGACACCATCCAGGACCCACCATCAAGGATCCCAGCCTAAGAAGCCCTCATCTAGAAGTGGTTTATTTTATTTCGTTTTTGTTATTGTTGTTTACAATTTATTTTCTTTTAAGATGTTACCTTTTTATGTAATTTCTATTGTGGGGCTCAAACTCACAACCCTGAGATCAAGAGTTGCATGCTCTACAAACTGAGCCAGCCAGGCAACCCTTAGAAGTGGTTTTAGGTCACACTTCATGTTGTATACTTCTCTCCCACTGTCCTTGAATCTTCATCAGAATTTTGTTGCAGTCTGGTCTCAGTCATCTTACAGGACACACTCTGGGAAATACTTGTGCCTATACTTCTGCACAGAAGTAAAAAGTAGCTGCCAGTCAGGAACCTTATGTTGACCTAAAGCAGAATCGCAAATAGTCATGCACAGAGGAATTAATAGATCAAAATTCCAAAACTTGATGGCTTGACACCAAGACAGATTTTTTTTTTTTAAATATTTTTATTTATTTCTAGGAGAGAGAGAGAGAGACAGCGTGAGCAGGGGAGGGTCAGTGAGAGAGGGAGTCACAGACTGAAACAGAATCCAGGCTCAGAGCAGGCAGTCAGCACAGAGCCAGACGCGGGGCTCGAACCCACGAACCGCGAGATCATGACCTGAGCGAAAGTCGGACGTTTAACCGACTAAGCCACCCAGGCGCCCCAAGACAGATTTTTTAAATATAATTTAGTCAAATTGGCTTCCATACAACATCCAGCGCTCATCCCAACAAGTGCGCTCCTCAATGGCCATCACCTCTCTCCCCACCCCCATCAACTCTCAGTTTGTTCTCTGTATTTAAGAGTCACTTATGCTTTGCCTCCTTCCCTCTCTGTTTGTAACTTTTTCCCCCTTGCCCTCCCCCATGGTCTTCCGTTAAGTTTCTCAGGATCCACATATGAGTGAAAACATATGGTATTTAAGAAAGATTTTTTTAGTACAGGTAAACTTCCAAAGAATCTCATGAAAACTGTATTTATTGTTGGAAGCCAGAGTGCAAGCTAAAAATTTTGTAATATGGGGTATTGATGCAAATGTCTTCTCACAAACTAATGATGCATCAAGTTAAAAAATTACAAAAGGAAAATTTATTTTCAGTTTTAAAAAGACAAAAAAAAGCAGTACATTCAGTTGCATGCTGGAGCTGAAGCTCTGACAGAAAAGCAGCTCAAAAAAAAAAATAAATTTGTTGGATTTATTTCTATGCCATGTGTCTGTGTGTATCTGTATGTGTGATACAGAATCCTACCAGCCTTCAATATATCCACATCTTCTGACACCAAAGAAATGGAAAAGGACTTTGTTAGACATTAAACTTAGTATCAGTGGGGCACCTGGGTGGCTCAGTCGGTTGGACATCCAACTTCAGCTCAGGTCATGATCTTGCAGTCAGTGAGTTTGAGCCCCGTATCAGACTCTGTGCTGACAGTTTGGAGCCTGGAGCCTTCTTCAGATTCTGACTCTCTCTTTCTCTGCTCCTCCCCCACTTGTGCTGTCTCTATCTCTCAAAAATGAATGTACGTTAAAAAAAATTTTTTTTTTAAATTAGTATCAAACTCGTTTTGCTAGTGAGCAACTGCTCTAAATACAAGTTTGATTCAGTCTGGAAAACTACGACACCAAGACAGTGTCATATAATCAGTTGGTGTCTTCACACTTCAGGGACACCTTAACTTATGATTAATGTATGACAGTAAGAATTAAGCTCTTCCAAAATAAATGATAGTATGAGCACAAGTGACCAACATCCCCACCAGATGCCAACTAGAATGACCCTAGCCAAGTCTGTTTCTATCTTTACTACTGAGACTATATTTGTGGGTCTTCTCGGGCATCTGGTCCTCATCAGCTCTTCATTAGATTCCTTACCCCCATCCCCACATCAGCTAAAAGCTACTTCCTTGACAGAATCTAAGACTGGACATGGTGAGTAGAACTGCACTCCTGCCCAGCATTTGATTCTAATCTACCTGCTCTAACCAGGAGGAAAACCCATTCCTTACCTCTTATCAACACATGTCCTGCACTCTTATCAACACATGCTCAGCCAAGGACAAATTATCCTTTATCCTAACACCTTCTAATTAAACCCCACTATACTTTTTCCTCTGCCCATATATTTCTACTGAGTGACTGCAGCCACATCTAGTTGACACCAAACAGATCTCACCTCAGCAAAATTACCACTATATAGATTTATATGAATTATCTATTGAATCGTTTACCAAACATTTATTGTCCCCTTCTTTGTGCCCAGAACCCTGTTAGGCCCTAACTACACTTCCTAAAATATACCAACCTTAGAATTTGGTGTGTTGTTTTTTTTTTTTATTTACTCTGTTCATTTAATAATTTTATTTTTATTTACCCATCACATGTTACTTCATATCTCAATAGTTGCCATTACACAGATAAACTCATTTAATCCAACCAGCTAAATATTTATTGACAGCCTAATATATACCTAGGTAATAGACACTGTGAAAGAAACAGAGAATTATAATTCCCTAAACTTCAAGACTGTGAAATGTAGTGAAGTATATAAGACTTAAACATACACAAACATACACACACACACACACGCACACACACACCATAATATATCAATCGGTGTCATATAAGTGGTTCAGACAACAAGCTATATATGAGCTAAGAAGAGGGAAAAGATGTAACTGACACACAGTAAATGTGCAATCAATGTTTGACTGAATTAAATTGAACCAGGGCACTTGATATTGAAAATAAAGACAGATGGAATGACATAAAAATTTGATAATGTGGAAATTTGCAGGAAAATGCTGAGATATTACATGCATGTTTTCCTTTAAATAGGTTTATACTTAAAGTAATATAAAAACATGTTAAAATGACATTTTATCAAACAATATCATCACCACACATGGGACTCCCTACAGGTAACATCCCTAATAATGTGCTAAAAATATAATAATAATTTAAATTCATTCTATTTTTTTGATACAACATCACTACATTTGGTACATATCTACAGAATTCTGGTTAATGAGTCTTCCAGAAAATGTGTTGTCATTTGATTAATAGCTTCTTTTCTACTGCCTAATTGGTTTTCTTGTTTATGTTACACAGAAAAAAAGCAGAATCTGACATTATTCTGAAAGCTCACAATGAAAATTTAAAAAGTCATATCAGGAGGGAACACTACTCAGGTGAACAACTCAGGAGGTACTCTAGGCATGAAGAAATGGGGACAGGAATCGGTCTCATTTTTTTCCTGTGACATCAATTCATAAATCAAAATTAACATGACTAAAACATCACGAACAGATTAGCACACTGGTATGATTTTCAAAGTGAAGAGCCAAAAACTAAGTCTTCCATTAAGAGAAACCTCGGGCTGCATGTAGCCCCAGTCCCAGTTCCAGGAAAAGCCTCAGATTGTTCAAGGCTAAAGCCATCCTCAGACCGCCCTCAGTTCAGCTAATCAAAAAGAAAAAAAAAAAATTCCTATGGTCTGAGTCAAGGCTGGGAACTGCAGATACAAACTAGCCAATTTCTCACCGCTTGCCTGAACCCCACGTGGGCCCTCTGAAATCACCTCATAATTGGTCATTTTCAAAGGATTCTCAAAAGTCATGATTGGGTCCCACCAAAAGTAATGAACACCTCACAGATACTGAATGGTCAAAGCTGTTACCAGGGGGACTGTACAACTGTAATCGATGCTTATGTGATGATGCTACATGTACTGTAACACCGTCATCCCTTACTCCTTAAAAAACCCTATTCGCTATTGTTCTTCGCTTCACCTTGCTGCCATGACACCGGTAGGCGGGTGAGCCCCTGCTCGAGCTTGTAATAAAGACTCTTTTGTATTTGCATCAGTGCCGGCTCCTGGGAGGTCTCTGGGACTCACGATTCGGGCACAACAAAAGTAGAATCTCAGAACTAAAATATCCATATTAAAAGGGCAGTCCCATCAAGTAAATCAAAATATTCCTATTGAAATGGAGGCTCATAAATTAAGACTCCAGGTAGCAAGACCGGTATCAAAACCTTAATTTGGCCATGGAATTCCAATTTGCAGCAGGATGTAAAAAAAAAAAAAAAGGAAAAGAAAAAGAAAATGAAAAAAAGACTTCCCCCCCAAAAAAGTAAGTAAGGGCACCTTCTAAAAAATAAACGAATAAGAACATAATAAATACACAGAACCACATCAGACTACCTGGACGAAAAAGGGGCTACTACAAAGGATGGGCAGCACGGATCAGTCAGAAAGCCAGAGCACATCCTGGTATCAACTAAAATGGATGGCTGAGGGGCCCTAGAGAGGTGAGCAGAGATGAGGAGAACCGGATGATACCATTCATCAAGATCCTTACTACACTTCCTGCTGTGGACTGGCCTCCAAGGAGCCTCCCATTTTACTGAGATTCCGCTGAGGTTGCTGCATTGACTCAGCAAATGAGGGTTGTCGATTTTCCTGGCGGAGGGGTTCTCTTTCAGATCAGTAACTTGAAGTCAAGAAATAAAATGTAGGAACTACATTTAGGAACTACCAATATGTAGCTGCTACATTTCCTTCTTGAAATCTCGTTATCCTGTATTCAACCCTCTGAGATATAATCACATTGTAACTGACATTGTTGGTCTGTGCACCCCAATGCAGTAATTAAGAACTACTTTAATTATAATAATCACAAGTAATATTTATGGAGTGTCTACCATGTGTCATACACTGTTCTAACAATGTCTGCCTACTCCTAGCAGCACGTGTACCAGTTCCAAGCCCCATGACCACATGGCAGATGCTCAATACCTATTTGTGGGATAGGTGAACAAATTAACTCAACAAACCTTGAAATTCCTAGCTTTACCCTTTCTAAAGAAAAGGGAAAAGGTGGGAGAGAGAGTTTCTGCCCCTCTATAGTGCTTTAATTACAAGCTAATAACAAACACCTGTCCCTTTTTCTTGACAGCATCTTTACATTGGCCCTCTTTAACTTCAACCACTTCTTAGTACATCAGTTTTATTTTTTTATTTTTTTACTGTTTATTTATTTTTTTTACAAATAGTTTATTGACAAATTAGTTTCCACATAACACCCAGTGCTCATCCCCACAAGTGTCCTCCCCCATGCCCATCCTCTCTCCCCCCGACATCCATCAGTCCTCAGTTTTTGTCAGCATTCAAGAGTCTCTCATGGTTTGCCTCTCTCCCTTTCCCCCACCATTTCCCCCCTTCTTCTCCCCCTTGTTCCTCTGTCAAGTTCCTCCTAATCCTCCTATATGTGCAAACATATGATATTTGTCCTTCTCTGCCTGACTTATTTCGCTCAGCATAACACCCCCAAGGTCCATCCATGTTGCTACACAAGGCCAGATTTCATTGTTTCTCATTGCCATGTAGTATTCCATGGTATAGATAGACCACATCTTCTTGATCCATTCGTCCGTTGATGGACACTTAGGCTCTTTCCA